>NC_069509.1:60472961-60520461 GCF_027579735.1 Bombina bombina
TATATAAATTTAACTGTGAGGTAAACAAAGGGACAATTAACTTCACTAATAAGTTCACGTTTTGATTGTATTTCCGTATTGTGTTTCTTGTGTTTACGCCCAAGATGTTTTAGTTTGCTGGGTGCTGTTATGGTAAAGACGTTCCTGTGACCCTCATTACTCGTTACCAGCCCATATCTCGAGCACTATTTGGCTACTTTTTTTTAAATTGTATGCTCTGACTGAATCACAAAAGACAAATGTTTGGGTTTCATATCCCTTTAACATTGAAATCTAGTTTTATCTACACAACATTACTGACATGTTTGCACATTTGTAGGAACTTTTCTTCATATACCTGCAGGGAAAGCTAGGTTCCAAAATGGTGGCACCCATAATCGGAGGGAGGTGCATGAAAGTGTGTTTAGTGTTTCTTTAAACCCTGGCATTTTACTTTATGAGCGGGGTAGGGTATCCCAGCTGGACCTCTCCCCTTCATGATGTGTAACTGATCAGTCCTACATTGTCAAGCCCTGACCTAAACAAACGCTTGAAGGTATATAGAAGTCTCTAATTAAAGGGACACTGAACCCAAATTATTTCTTTCGTGATTCAGATAGAGCATGAAATTTTAATCAACTTTCTAATTTACTCCTATTATCAAATTTTCTTCATTTTCTTGGTATCTTTATTTAAAATGCAAGAATGTAAGTTTAGATGCCGGCCCATTTTTGGTGAACAACCTGGGTTGTCCTTGCTGATTGGTGGATAAATTCATCCACCAATAAAAAAGGTGCTGTCCAGAGTATTGAACCAAAAAAACACGTTAGATGCCTTCTTTTTTCAAATAAAGATAGCAAGAGAATGAAGAAAAAATGATAATAGGAGTAAATTAGAAACTTGCTTAAAATTGCATGCTCTATCTGAATCATGAAAGAAAAAAATTGGGTTCAGTGTCCCTTTAATGAATAGTTAAAAGTCCATACTTTTAAGTTTTTTGTTTCTCTTGTTAAGTGTATCCAGTCCACGGATCATCCATTACTTGTGGGATATTCTCCTTCCCAACAGGAAGTTGCAAGAGGATCACCCACAGCAGAGCTGCTATATAGCTCCTCCCCTAACTGTCATATCCAGTCATTCTCTTGCAAGCCTCAACCAAGATGGAGGTCGTAAGAGGAGTGTGGTGTTTTATACTTAGTTTATTCTTCAATCAAAAGTTTGTTATTTTTAAATGGTGCCAGAGTGTACTGTTTATCTCAGGCAGTATTTAGAAGAAGAATCTGCCTGCGTTTTCTATGATCTTAGCAGAAGTAACTAAGATCCATGGCTGTTCTCACATATTCTGAGGAGTGAGGTAACTTCAGAGAGGGAATGGCGTGCAGGTTTTCCTGCAATAAGATATGTGCAGTTAATATTTTTTTAGGGATGGAATTTGCTAGAAAATGCTGCTGATACCGAACTAATGTAAGTAAAGCCTTAAATGCAGTTATAGCGACTGGTATCAGGCTTATTAATAGAGATACATACTCTTATAAAAGTGTATTTTAAAATGTTTGCTGGCATGTTTAATCGTTTTTTATATGTATTTGGTGATAAAACTTATTGGGGCCTAGTTTTTTTCCACATGGCTGGTTTGATTTTTGCCTAGTAACAGTTTCCTTAGGCTTTCCACTGTTGCAATATGAGTGGGAAGGGCCTATTTTAGTGTTTTTCTGTGCAGCTAAAAATACTGACAGAGACATTCAGCTTCTTCCTGCATGATCCAGGACATCTCTGGAGGGCTCAAAAGGCTTCAAAGTCGTTTTTGAGAGAGGTAAAAAGCCACAGTAGAGCTGTGGCAGTTGTTGTCACTGTTTGAAAAAAAACAAAAAAAAAAACTTTTTGTCTTTTATTATTCAGTTTTGGGTATTAAGGGGTTAATCATCCATTTGCAAGTGGGTGCAATGCTCTGCTAACTTGTTACATACACTGTAAAAATTTTGTTAGTGTAACTGCCTTTTTTCACTGTTATTTCAAATTTTGACAAAATTTGTGTTTCTTAAAGGTGCAGTAACGTTTTTTATATTGCTTATAAACTTGTTTAAAGTGTTTTCCAAGCTTGCTAGTCTCATTGCTAGTCTGTTTAAACATGTCTGACACAGAGGAAACTACTTGTTCATTATGTTTGAAAGCCATGGTGGAGCCCCATAGGAGAATGTGTACTAAATGTATTGATTTCACCTTAAACAGTAAAGATCAGTCTTTAACTTTAAAAGAAATATCACCAGAAGATTCTGACGAGGGGGAAGTTATGCCGACTAACTCTCCCCACGTGTCAGACCCTTCGCCTCCCGCTCAAGGGATGCACGCTAATATGGCGCCAATTACATCAGGGACGCCCATAGCGATTACCTTGCAGGACATGGCTGCAATCATGAATAATACCCTGTCAGAGGTATTATCCAGGTTGCCTGAATTAAGAGGCAAGCGTGATTGCTCTGGGGTTAGGAGAAATACAGAGCGCGCAGATGCTGTAAGGGCCATGTCTGATACTGCGTCACAATATTTATGATTAAACAACTAAAAATCTATGCGCTGGTGGTAGATAATACTTCACATAAAAATCAGATACCCCAAGTCATCTGAATAAAAAACGTTTTTTTCTATACATTTATTTATATAAACATAGACATAGAAATACAAATACTACTAAGACCATTGTCATTTGGTAGATATTAAGCCAGTGTTTGCACACAGGCGCACACATATAAGACAATCATAACTGCGTCACAATATGCAGATCATGAGGACGGAGAGCTTCAGTCTGTGGGTGACATCTCTGATTCGGGGAAACCTGATTCAGAGATTTCTAATTTTAAATTTAAGCTTGAGAACCTCCGTGTGTTGCTTGGGGAGGTATTAGCTGCTCTGAATGACTGTAACACAGTTGCAGTACCAGAGAAATTGTGTAGGCTGGATAAATACTATGCGGTACCGGTGTGTACTGATGTTTTTCCTATACCTAAAAGGCTTACAGAAATTATTAGCAAGGAGTGGGATAGACCGGGGGTGCCTTTTTCCCCACCTCCTATATTTAGAAAAATGTTTCCAATAGACGCCACTACTTGGGACTTATGGCAGACGGTCCCTAAGGTGGAGGGAGCAGTTTCTACTTTAGCAAAGCGTACTACTATCCCGGTTGAGGACAGTTGTGCTTTTTCAGATCCAATGGATAAAAAATTGGAGGGTTACCTTAAGAAAATGTTTATTCAACAAGGTTTTATTTTACAGCCCCTTGCATGCATTGCGCCTGTCACGGCCGCGGCGGCATTCTGGTTTGAGGCCCTGGAAGAGGCCATCCATACAGCTCCATTGACTGAAATTATTGACAAGCTTAGAACACTTAAGCTAGCTAACTCATTTGTTTCTGATGCCATTGTTCATTTGACTAAACTAACGGCTAAGAATTCCGGATTCGCCATCCAAGCGCGTAGGGCGCTATGGCTTAAATCCTGGTCAGCTGACGTGACTTCGAAGTCTAAATTACTCACATTCCTTTCAAGGGGCAGACCTTATTCGGGCCTGGTTTGAAGGAAATTATTGCGGACATTACTGGAGGTAAGGGTCACACCCTTCCTCAGGACAGGGCCAAAGCAAAGGCCAAACAGTCTAATTTTCGTGCCTTTCGAAATTTCAAGGCAGGTGCAGCATCAACTTCCTCCGCTTCAAAACAAGAGGGAACTTTTGCTCAATCTAAGCAGGCCTGGAAACCTTACCAGTCCTGGAACAAAGGCAAGCAGGCCAGAAAGCCTGCTGCTGCCTCTAAGACAGCATGAAGGAACGGCCCCCTATCCGGCGACGGATCTAGTAGGGGGCAGACTTTCTCTCTTCGCCCAGGCGTGGGCAAGAGATGTTCAGGATCCCTGGGCGTTGGAGATCATATCTCAGGGATATCTTCTGGACTTCAAAGCTTCCCCTCCACAAGGGAGATTTCATCTTTCAAGGCTATCTGCAAATCAGATAAAGAAAGAGGCATTCCTACGCTGTGTGCAAGACCTCCTAGTTATGGGAGTGATCCATCCAGTTCCGCGGACGGAACAAGGACAGGATTTTTATTCAAATCTGTTTGTGGTTCCCAAAAAAGAGGGAACCTTCAGACCAATTTTGGATCTAAAGATCTTAAACAAATTCCTCAGAGTTCCATCTTTCAAAATGGAAACTATTCGGACCATCCTACCCATGATCCAAGAAGGTCAGTACATGACCACAGTGGACTTAAAGGATGCCTACCTTCACATACCGATTCACAAAGATCATCATCGGTTTCTAAGGTTTGCCTTTCTAGACAGGCATTACCAATTTGTAGCTCTTCCCTTCGGGTTGGCTACAGCCCCGAGAATCTTTACAAAGGTTCTGGGCTCACTTCTGGCGGTTCTAAGACCGCGAGGCATAGCGGTGGCTCCGTATCTAGACGACATCCTGATACAGGCGTCAAGCTTTCAAGTTGCCAAGTCTCATACAGAGATAGTTCTGGCATTTCTGAGGTCGCACGGGTGGAAAGTGAACGAGGAAAAGAGTTCTCTATCCCCACTCAAAAGAGTCTCCTTCTTAGGGACTCTTATAGATTCTGTAGAAATGAAAATTTACCTGACGGAGTCCAGGTTATCAAAACTTCTAAATGCTTGCCGTGTTCTTCACTCCATTCCGCGCCCTTCGGTAGCTCAGTGTATGGAGGTAATCGGCTTAATGGTAGCGGCAATGGACATAGTGCCATTTGCGCGCCTTCATCTCAGACCGCTGCAGTTATGCATGCTGAGTCAGTGGGATGCCAGCCTTCTAGGTTGGGGTGCAGTCTGGAATTCCCTGAAGGCACAGGGATCGTGGACTCAGAAGGAGAAACTCCTTCCAATAAATATTCTGGAGTTAAGAGCGATATTCAATGCTCTTCTGGCTTGGCCTCAGTTAGCAACACTGAGGTTCATCAGATTTCAGTCAGACAACATCACGACTGTGGCTTACATCAACCATCAAGGGGGAACCAGGAGTTCCCTAGCGATGTTAGAAGTCTAAAAAATAATTCGCTGGGCAGAGTACCACTCTTGCCACCTGTCAGCAATCCATATCCCAGGCGTGGAGAACTGGGAGGCGGATTTTCTAAGTCGTCAGACTTTCCATCCGGGGGAGTGGGAACTCCATCCGGAGGTGTTTGCTCAGTTGATTCATCGTTGGGGCAAACCAGAGTTGGATCTCATGGCGTCTCGCCAGAACGCCAAGCTTCCTTGTTACGGATCCAGGTCCAGGGACCCAGAAGCGACGCTGATAGATGCGCTAGCAGCGCCTTGGTTCTTCAACCTGGCTTATGTGTTTCCACCGTTTCCTCTGTTCCCTCGACTGATTGCCAAAATCAAACAGGAGAGAGCATCGGTGATTCTGATAGCACCTGCGTGGCCACGCAGGACTTGGTATGCAGACCTAGTGGACATGTCATCCTTTCCACCATGGACTCTGCCTCTAAGACAGGACCTTCTAATACAAGGTCCTTTCAATCATCCAAATCAAATTTCTCTGAGACTGACTGCATGGAGATTGAACGCTTGATTCTATCAAAGCGTGGCTTCTCCGAGTCAGTCATTGATACTTTAATACAGGCACGAAAGCCTGTTACCAGGAAAATCTATCACAAGATATGGAGTAAATATCTTTATTGTGTGAATCCAAGACTTACTCATGGAGTAAAGTTAGGATTCCTAGAATATTGTCTTTTCTCCAATAGGGCTTGGACAAAGGATTATCAGCTAGTTCCTTAAAGGGACAGATTTCTGCTCTGTTTATTCTTTTGCACAAGCGTCTGGCAGAGGTTCCAGACGTCCAGGCATTTTGCCAGGCTTTGGTTAGATTTAAGACTGTGTTTAAACCTGTTGCTCCCCCGTGGAGCTTAAACTTGGTTCTTAGGGTTCTTCAAGGAGTTCCGTTTGAACCCCTTCATTCCATTGATATTAAACATTTATCTTGGAAAGTTCTGTTTTTGATGGCTATTTCCTCGGCTCGGAGAGTCTCTGAGCTATCTGCCTTACAGTGTGATTCTCCCTATCTGATTTTTCATGCAGATAAGGTAGTTCTGCGTACCAAACCTGGGTTTTTACCTAAGGTGGTTTCTAACAAGAATATCAATCAAGAGATTGTTGTTCCATCGTTGTGCCCTAATCCTTCTTCAAAGAAGGAACGTCTTTTACATAATCTGGACGTAGTCCGTGCCTTTAAGTTTTACTTACAAGCTACTAAGGATTTTCGTCAAACATCTTTCCTGTTTGTCGTTTACTCTGGACAGAGGAGAGGTCAAAAAGCTTCGGCAACCTCTCTTTCCTTTTGGCTTTGGAGCGTAATATGCCTAGCCTATGAGACTGCTGGACAGCAGCCCCCTGAAAGGATTACAGCTCATTCTACTAGAGCTGTGGCTTCCACCTGGGCCTTCAAAAATGAGGCCTCTATTGAACAGATTTGCAAGGCTGCGACTTTGTCTTTGCTTCACACTTTTTCAAAATTTTACAAATTTGATACTTTTGCTTCTTCGGAGGCTGTGTTTGGGAGAAAGGTTCTTCAGGCAGTGGTTCCTTCTGCTTAATCCTGCCTTGTCCCTCCCATCATCCGTGTACTTTAGCTTTGGTATTGGTATCCCACAAGTAATGGATGATCCGTGGACTGGATACACTTAACAAGAGAAAACATAATTTATGCTTACCTGATAAATGTATTTCTCTTGTAGTGTATCCAGTCCACGGCCCGCCCTGTCCTTTTAAGGCAGGTCTAAATTTTAATTAAACTACAGTCACCACTGCACCCTATGGTTTCTCCTTTCTCTGTTTGTTTTCGGTCGAATGACTGGATATGACAGTTAGGGGAGGAGCTATATAGCAGCTCTGCTGTGGGTGATCCTCTTGCAACTTCCTGTTGGGAAGGAGAATATCCCACAAGTAATGGATGATCCGTGGACTGGATACACTACAAGAGAAATAAATTTATCAGGTAAGCATAAATTATGTTTTTTAATGCTTGCCAAATGTACCTCTTACTCCTGAGATTTTCACTGCCCTTCAAACGTGAGCCCCCATGCGTTACTTCTATGTTGGCTAGTGATTGGCCTGGGAATCATGCAAATGGGAAGCACTGGAGGCTGCAGTGCCTTAGGTACTATAAGCAAAACAATATAAGACTTACTGTGGGTAAGTTTTCCTAAAAGCTTGTTGACAAGAGATTTTTACTTGATTTGCCCCATTTCTATGCCTTGTAGCACCATGTCAGTCATCCCCCCATTTGCTTGCATGTGTTATGGACAGACTCTTCGTCCCTCTGGAGTCAATCACTCTCAGACCATCAACAGTGTCTCTTATGATCTGCGCAAGCCTAAATAACTGAGATAAAAGTGTGTTTTTTATCATTATTTATTAATTAGTTAGAGAGTTCTAACTCTTTTTTTTTTTTAAATTTGACGATTTTAGCCTTGGTCCGCCTCCCCCACCTGTACGGTAATTTTGCTGCAGAACAGTATGCCAGTGTGTTTGCCATCTCTCTTCCCTACACCAATCCATCCAGGTGAGTTCCTGTCTAGGATATGAACAAAGGAAAGCTATTGGTAGAGGAGGGACTGATGACTTAAAGTGTGCTCATCATAAAACCTTCATTTTTGTTTAGGTTTAACCAGTATATTGTGTTTCTGGCTCACCACGTTATTGCCATGTGGTTTATCAGATGTAGACTATCGCTGCGGAGAGACTTTGTGCCATACATAACAAAGGTGATGGTCCAGATTTCTTTAACGTTTGCTCATTCTTATTTGTTAAATTATTTTCGTTGTCCGTCACATCATTCACAACGATCCATCATTTCTATTCTATATAAGTAGGTAGCAGTATGTTAACAGGGAACCATTAGTGTGGGAGTGGTTTCTTGGACTCACCGTGTAAACGACATTGTTTTAAACTTAGAGGAACATGTCAATGCAATAATAATGTGCTCTAAGCATTTACTGTTAAACCCCGGAAATAGCATTAAATATAGTTGAGCATGTTCACCAGGCACACTGCCTATGCATGTCCTAAACACAACATGGCTGTTAATTGGTGGCTTCTTGTGTATGTCGCTTCTGATTGGCTCACTTGCTGATGAATATTTGTGCATTGCAGCATCTGAGCAGGAGTTTAACTTTTTGTTTCAGCTGTTTGTGGGGTTTAAACACGTAGTTTTCAAGGACAATTGATGTAATATTAAAGTTTAATATTGCCCCTTTAAACGGACAATAAAGTAATTATTATTCTATATGTTTGTATAAAACATCTATTAAACATTGCATTGCAAAGTGCGCACAAAATAAACATTTATAACTTAAAAATGAGCTTCTCTATTGATCAAACAATCATGTTGTAGCATGCAGGGTCAGAGCTTAATCTAGCAGGGTGGACATCATCTTTTCTCTTGTTAAGTGTATCCAGTGCACGGATCATCCATTACTTGTGGGATATTCTCCTTCCCAACAGGAAGTTGCAAGAGGATCACCCACAGCAGAGCTGCTATATAGCTCCTCCCCTCACTGCCATATCCAGTCATTCTCTTGCAACTCTCAACTAAGATGGAGGTCGTAAGAGGACTGTGGTGTTTTATACTTAGTTTATTTCTTCAATCAAAAGTTGGTTATTTTTAAATGGTACCGGAGTGTACTGTTTATCTCAGGTAGTATTTAGAAGAAGAATCTGCCTGCGTTTTCTATGATCTTAGCAGAAGTAACTAAGATCCTTTGCTGTTCTCACATATTCTGAGGAGTGAGGTAACTTCAGAGGGGGAATAGCGTGCAGGTTTTCCTGCAATAAGGTATGTGCAGTTAAAATATTTTTCTAGGGATGGAATTTGCTAGAAAATACTGCTGATACCGAAGTAATGTAAGTAAAGCCTTAAATGCAGTGATAGCGACTGGTATCAGGCTTATTAATAGAGATACATACTCTTATAAAAGTGTATTTTAAAACGTTTGCTGGCATGTTTAATCGTTTTTTACATATGTTTGGTGATAAAACTTATTGGGGCCTAGTTTTTTCCACATGGCTGGCTTGAATTTTGCCTAGAAATAGTTCTCTGAGGCTTCCCACTGTTGTAATATGAGTGGGAGGGGCCTATTTTGGCGTTTTTTTTGCACAGCAAAAATTACAGACACAGACATCCAGCTTCTTCCTGCATGATCCAGGACTTCTCTGAAGGGCTCAAAAGGCTTCAAAAGTCGTATTGAGGGAGGTAAAAAGCCACAGTAGTGCTGTGGCAGTTGTTGTGACTGTTTAAAAAACGTTTTTGTCATTTGTTATTCCATTTTTGGTATTAAGGGGTTAATCATCCATTTGCAAGTGGGTGCAATGCTCTGCTAACTTATTACATACACTGTAAAAATTTCGTTAGTGTAACTGCATTTTTTCATTGTTATTTCAAAATTTGGGAAAATTTGTGTTTCTTAAAGGCGCAGTAACGTTTTTTATATTGCTTGTAAACTTGTTTTAAAGTGTTTTCCAAGCTTGCTAGTCTCATTGCTAGTCTGTTTAAACATGTCTGACACAGAGGAACCTACTTGTTCATTATGTTTGAAAGCCATGGTGGAGCCCCATAGGAGAATGTGTACTAAATGTATTGATTTCACCTTAAACAGTAAAGACCAGTCTTGATCTATAAAAGAATTATCACCAGAGGGTTCTGTCGAGGGGGAAGTTATGCCGACTAACTCTCCCCACGTGTCAGACCCTTCGCCTCCCGCTCAGGGGACGCACGCTAATATGGCGCCAATTACATCAGGGACGCCCATAGCGATTACCTTGCAGGACATGGCTGCAATCATGAATAATACCCTGTCAGAGGTATTATCTAGATTGCCTGAATTAAGAGGCAAGCGCAATAGCTCTGGGGTTAGGAGAGATACAGAGCGCGCAAATGCTGTTAGAGCCATGTCTGATACTGCGTCACAGTATGCAGAACATGAGGACGGAGAGCTTCAGTCTGTGGGTGACATCTCTGACTCGGGGAAACCTGATTCAGAGATTTCTAATTTTAAATTTAAGCTTGAGAACCTCCGTGTATTGCTTGGGGGGAGGTATTAGCTGCTCTGAATGACTGTAACACAGTTGCAATTCCAGAGAAATTGTGTAGGCTGGATAGATACTATGCGGTGCCGGTGTGTACTGACGTTTTTCCTATACCTAAAAGGCTTACAGAAATTATTAGCAAGGAGTGGGATAGACCCGGTGTGCCCTTTTCCCCACCTCCTATATTTAGAAAAATGTTTCCAATATACGCCACTACACGGGACTTATGGCAGACGGTCCCTAAGGTGGAAGGAGCAGTTTCTACTTTAGCAAAGCGTACCACTATCAGATCCAATGGATAAAAAATTGGAGGGTTACCTTAAGAAAATGTTTATTCAACAAGGTTTTATTTTACAGCCCCTTGCATGCATTGCGCCTGTCACTGCTGCGGCGGCATTCTGGTTTGAGGCCCTGGAAGAGGCCATCCAGACAGCTCCATTGAATGAAATTATTGACAAGCTTAGAACGCTTAAGCTAGCTAACTCATTTGTTTCTGATGCCATTGTTCATTTGACTAAACTAACGGCTAAGAATTCCGGATTCGCCATCCAGGCGCGTAGGGCGTTATGGCTTAAATCCTGGTCAACTGACGTGACTTCAAAGTCTAAATTACTCAACATTCCTTTCAAGGGGCAGACCTTATTCGGGCCTGGCTTGAAGGAAATTATTGCTGACATTACTGGAGGCAAGGGTCATACCCTTCCTCAGGACAGGGCCAAATCAAAGGCCAAACAGTCTAATTTTCGTGCCTTTCGAAATTTCAAGGCAGGAGCAGCATCAACTTCCTCCGCTTCAAAACAAGAGGGAACTGTTGCTCATTCCAGACAGGCCTGGAAACCTAACCAGTCCTGGAACAAGGGCAAGCAGGCCAGGAAGCCTGCTGCTGCCCCCAAGACAGCATGAAGGAACGGCCCCCTATCCGGAAACGGATCTAGTGGGGGGCAGACTTTCTCTCTTCGCCCAGGCGTGGGCAAGAGATGTTCAGGATCCCTGGGCGTTGGAGATCATATCTCAGGGATATCTTCTGGACTTCAAAGCTTCTCCTCCACAAGGGAGATTTCATCTTCCAAGGTTATCATCAAACCAGATAAAGAAAGAGGCATTCCTAAGCTGTGTGCAAGACCTCCTAGTAATGGGAGTGATCCATCCAGTTTCGCGGACGGAACAAGGACAGGGATTTTATTCAAATCTGTTTATGGTTCCCAAGAAAGAGGGAACCTTCAGACCAATCTTGGATCTAAAGATCTTAAACAAATTCCTCAGAGTTCCATCATTCAAAATGGAAACTATTCGGACCATCCTACCCATGATCCAAAAGGGTCAGTACATGACCACAGTGGACTTAAAGGATGCCTACCTTCACATACCGATTCACAAAGATCATCATCGGTTCCTAAGGTTTGCCTTTCTAGACAGGCATTACCAATTTGTAGCTCTTCCCTTCGGGTTGGCCACTGCCCCGAGAATTTTTACAAAGGTTCTGGGCTCACTTCTGGCGGTTATAAGACCGCGAGGCATAGTGGTGGCTCCGTATCTAGACGACATCCTGATACAGGCGTCAAGCTTTCAAATTGCCAAGTCTCATACAGAGATAGTTCTGGCATTTCTGAGGTCGCATGGGTGGAAAGTGAACGTGGAAAAGAGTTCTCTATCACCATTCACAAGAGTCTCCTTCCTAGGGACTCTTATAGATTCTGTAGAGATGAAAATTTACCTGACGGAGTCCAGGTTATCAAAACTTCTAAATGCTTGCCATGTCCTTCATTCCATTCCACGCCCGTCAGTGGCTCAGTGCATGGAAGTAATCGGCTTAATGGTAGCGTCAATGGACATAGTGCCATTTGTGCGCCTGCATCTCAGACCGCTGCAATTATGTATGCTAAGTCAGTGGAATGGGGATTACTCAGATTTGTCCCCTCTACTAAATCTGGATCAAGAGACCAGAGATTCTCTTCTCTGGTGGCTTTCTCGGGTCCATCTGTCCAAGGGTATGACCTTTCGCAGGCCAGATTGGACGATTGTAACAACAGATGCCAGCCTTCTAGGTTGGGGCGCAGTCTGAAACTCCCTGAAGGCTCAGGGATCGTGGACTCAGGAGGAGAAACTCCTCCCAATAAATATTCTGGAGTTAAGAGCAATATTCAATGCTCTTCTAGCTTGGCCTCAGTTAGCAACACTGAGGTTCATCAGATTTCAGTCGGACAACATCACGACTGTGGCTTACATCAACCATCAAGGGAGAACCAGGAGTTCCCTAGCGATGTTAGAAGTCTCAAAGATAATTCGCTGGGCAGAGTCTCACTCTTGCCACCTGTCAGCGATCCACATCCCAGGCGTAGAGAACTGGGAGGCGGATTTTCTAAGTCGTCAGACTTTTCATCCGGGGGAGTGGGAACTCCATCCGGAGGTGTTTGCTCAACTGGTCCATCGTTGGGGCAAACCAGAACTGGATCTCATGGCGTCTCGCCAGAACGCCAAGCTTCCTTGTTACGGATCCAGGTCCAGGGACCCGGGAGCAACGCTGATAGATGCTCTAGCAGCTCCTTGGTTCTTCAACCTGGCCTATGTGTTTCCACCGTTTCCTCTGCTCCTTCGACTGATTGCCAAAATAAAACAGGAGAGAACATCAGTGATTCTGATAGCACCTGCGTGGCCACGCAGGACCTGGTATGCAGACCTAGTGGACATGTCATCTCTTCCACCATGGACTCTGCCTCTGAGGCAGGACCTTCTAATACAAGGTCCTTTCAATCATCCAAATCTACTTTCTCTGAGACTGACTGCATGGAGATTGAACGCTTGATTCTATCAAGGCGTGGCTTCTCCGAGTCAGTCATTGATACCTTAATACAGGCTCGGAAGCCTGTCACCAGGAAAATCTACCATAAGATATGGTGTAAATATCTTTATTGGTGTGAATCCAAGAGTTACTCATGGAGTAAGGTTAGGATTCCTAGGATATTGTCCTTTCTCCAAGAGGGTTTGGACAAAGGCTTATCAGCTAGTTCTTTAAAAGGACAGATCTCTGCTCTGTCTATTCTTTTGCACAAGCGTCTGGCAGAAGTTCCAGACGTCCAGGCATTTTGTCAGGCTTTGGTTAGGATTAAGCCTGTGTTTAAAACTGTTGCTCCCCTGTGGAGCTTAAACTTGGTTCTTAAAGTTTTTCAGGGAGTTCCGTTTGAACCCCTTCATTCAATTGATATTAAACTTTTATCTTGGAAAGTTCTGTTTTTGATGGCTATTTCCTCGGCTCAAAGAGTCTCTGAGTTATCTGCCTTACATTGTGATTCTCCTTATCTGATTTTTTCATTCAGACAAGGTAGTTCTGCGTACCAAACCTGGGTTTTTACCTAAGGTGGTTTCTAACAGGAATATCAATCAAGAGATTGTTGTTCCATCATTGTGTCCTAATCCTTCTTCAAAGAAGGAACGTCTTTTGCATAATCTGGACGTAGTCCGTGCCTTGAAGTTTTACTTACAGGCTACTAAAGATTTTCGTCAAACATCTGCCCTGTTTGTCGTTTACTCTGGACAGAGGAGAGGTCAAAAAGCTTCGGCAACCTCTCTCTCCTTTTGGCTTCGGAGCATAATACGCTTAGCCTATGAGACTGCTGGACAGCAGCCCCCTGAAAGGATTACAGCTCATTCTACTAGAGCTGTGGCTTCCACCTGGGCCTTTAAAAATGAGGCCTCTGTTGAACAGATTTGCAAGGCTGCGACTTGGTCTTCGCTTCACACCTTTTAAAAATTTTACAAATTTGACACTTTTGCTTCTTCGGAGGCTGTTTTTGGGAGAAAGGTTCTACAGGCAGTGGTTCCTTCCGTTTAAGTTCCTGCCTTGTCCCTCCCATCATCAGTGTACTTTAGCTTTGGTATTGGTATCCCACAAGTAATGGATGATCCGTGGACTGGATACACTTAACAAGAGAAAACATAATTTATGCTTACCTGATAAATTTATTTCTCTTGTAGTGTATCCAGTCCACGGCCCGCCCTGTCCTTTTAAGGGAGGTCTAAATTTTAATTAAACTACAGTCACCACTGCACCCTATGGTTTCTCCTTTCTCGTCTTGTTTCGGTATGACTGGATATGGCAGTGAGGGGAGGAGCTATATAGCAGCTCTGCTGTGGGTGATCCTCTTGCAACTTCCTGTTGGGAAGGAGAATATCCCACAAGTAATGGATGATCCGTGGACTGGATACACTACAAGAGAAATAAATTTATCAGGTAAGCATAAATTATGTTTTCTGGGGCTAGGGGATATCAAGATTGTTGCCCTAGGATAATCATGCCTTTAGTGTTGTATAGTTCTCTTTTTTTTACTGTAGCAAGTTTAGAAACGGATATAAATGAGCTGCTGTACATGTCAACCAATCACAGTGTAAGATTGTACCCCAACTTATCTTGTGAGAGAGGAAAAGCCACGTTATTCAGATTAAAATGACAGAAAAAATTGACAAAATAAGTAATGGAAGTGCATTGCTAAGTTTCTTTTGTTTAATGATGAATTAAATTCTGAGTTTAACGTCCCTTTAATTTCTCTTAAATAGTGTTCTTTTCCTTTCGTAGGGTTTGCGATCCAATGTTCTCCTAAGTTTTGATGACACTCCTGAGAAAGGGAGCTTCCGGGCTCGCAGCACCAGCTTGAACGAGAGACCCAAAAGGTACAGTGTTTTATCTTCAGATATACTCCCTTAATAAAAAATATATAATTTTAGGACTACAGCCCACAAATGTATGGTTTTCTATAAAAGCTATTTATTCTAATATAATAGTTTATATATATATATATATATATATATATATATATATATATATATATATATATATATATATATATATTTATTTATATGTATATATATAGTATAAGTATATATAAATAGATTATATTTATTATATGCATAGAATATTTTTATATATATACATATACTAGATAAAATATATTTATATGCACATATACTAGGGGGAATATATTTATATATATACAAATACAGAATACATATACTAGACATATAAATATATTATGTGTGTATATATATATATATATATATATATATATATAGTATAGTTAGGGTGCTGGCCCATATGTTAATTGCTGTAGGCTAAGAATGACTTCATAGATTATGGTAAAGTAATTAAACTATTGTAGCTTTGGTTACATTTGTTTTTTATTAATAACATGACTTGAATGGGTGAGAAATAATTGTTGTACACGTTGTGTAAACAGCTTCAGCAATAATGATATTTAATGTTCATTATGTAAAGAAATCGGGAACCATTGAGGGAATCTATTTTCAATTTCTTAAATGGACAGTAAACATGAAAATAGATTACACTGCATCTAAATCTTTGATTTGTGCATTGCTTATTCATCATTTTGATCTTGTCCTAAGTGCTTAGTAAATATATTGGGAGCTAGCCTACTGACGTGTCTGGCCCCCTAATACTTTGTATGTGGTCGTCCTCGGCGTTAAACACTCAAATAATAAAAAAATCCTAAAGATGTCCAGAGCTCTATTGAGTTGTGGTCCCCTCGTTTGCTCATCCACAGGAAGCTCCTAAAGCGCACGTTCTTAGTTATGCTTTTTTCCAGGGGCCATAAAAACTAGTGCAGAGGGCCGCATGTGGCCCTTGTGTTGCCAGTTCACCATCTGTGGTCTAGGAGATTTAAATCTCACTGCCCTCACCTGCTGTTTTTAGCAGAAATAATCAGAGGAACTGGAAGGGTGCTCTGCTTTCCTTCAATGGGGTGGGTAGTATGACTTGTGATCATGGTGACTGACGGGTGACCTGGCTTTTCATTAAACAAGTACCCACAGGATATAAAAAAATATATATTCATTTACGTAGAGCTTTTGCCAGGATTATAATAATGCATAAACAATTCACTTTACAAAGCTTTAGATACAGTGTAATACTTTTCTCTTTAATGGTAAAAACAAAAACCTTTAACAAGCAATGTAGATTATCGTTTATTTGTTAAGCTCTAGTATATTTTATAATGTGGCGTAAATGATAATTGGGGAATATTATACATTAAATGGATGCAGTGCTCCAGTATACATATTAGACTTGACATCACAAACTGACAAATGAGGAGGAGAGCCCTACTTTAAAGAGCTTACAATCTAAAGGTTTAGCGGTGAAAGACAAGAGATGTAGGAATTGCTGAGATTTTGTAATGTTTTGTGGTTGCAGGACCTTTACGTATATTTTAGTGATGTTTGCTTATAAAGAACATTTTGATGCATAAAAAGTAGGCTTCTCCAAATTGGCACATTTTTAGAGAGATCTGATTGGTGGGATGATAACAGAATCAAGAGATTTAGGGTTTGCTGGTATTGTTTTAAATGTTTTGTGGTTGAGAGACCTGTACGTTTATATTGGTGATGTTTGCCAATAAAGAACATTTAGGCGCATTGAACGATGGCTTTCTCTGAATTGGCACATTTTTAGAGAGGTCTGATTGTTGGGATGATGATAGTCTATGGCAGGGAGGTCCATAGAGTATGTGCTACTTGAGAGAAGCTTTGAAAGAATGAGAGGGAGTAGGAAGTGGGGGAAGATGGTAGATGAAGGTCATAGATAAAGCAAAGTGGAGGGTTTGAGCAGTATTAAGAAATGAGTGTGGAATATAATTGGATACAAGATTGTTTAAAGGAACATTAAACACAAAATAAATGGTAGAGATGATGTATGCAAAGCAAATATTAGCCTGAGTGCAGCACTATATTTATTATTTATATTAGTTGTTTAAATATTAAAAAAAACAAGTGTAAAGTGTTTTTTTTGTCTCAATAAAGTAATGGGCACCGCCATATTATAACCTAGGTTTCCCTAAGTATAAAATCATGCTTTCTCTTCTGCTGAGGCCAGTTAGGTGCAGTTACAAATTTGCTGCTTGAGTAACATTCTTACAGGGGTTAGCGTCCCTTTAAAGCTCTGCAGGGTATGTATATTGAATTTCATTCAGTAGCAGATGGGGAGTCGTCGTTTAAACTGACATGATTTTACCATATAACACAGCCTTTTCTGACCATTTGTTTGCTTCTTTAGCTTTATATGTTTTAATATTTGCTAGATGATTCGATGCTATATTTTTATTTAGATTGCTCATGTAGTGCTTACTTTTATTAAATGTCCTGTCTTTTTTTCATTTTATTTCCCTTTAATTTTCTGTACATTTCCCTAACTTCAACATCTCACTGTATTGTTTGTGAACTATAAACAGTTTTAAGAACTGACCTAATATAGTCTCTAACCTGTAGCTGATAAATGTGCATACTGTCTTCTGATTTAATCCCTTGGCAGGAAAAAGTAGGCAATACAATGCAACCTTTATTAGCAGCCAGGGGCTTAAAGAGACATTCCAGCCAATGCACATAGGTGCATTTGATCAGCAGCGTTTTTGCAATATACAAAAATATATAGTTGTTTCAAGGGTGTACTTAAGTATGCTCCGAGCATAAGCATGCTCAGAGAGCCTAAGGTGCTCGTACCATCTGGTAATGACTCAATTTCCATCATTGCTGATATCATAAAGCCCCACTTGTGCTCTGAGCAGCTGCAGTATTTAAAATGCTGGTGCACTGAGAATATCTAGCTGTGCTTCACATGCACATGCAGAGAAAAATGTTAATGCAGTAAAGGTTTTTGCCAATATATGTATATTGTAATTATGTTTCTTTTCAAAGATGTAATTCATCTATGTGCATTTTAGTTTTGACCGGAATGCGCCCCTTTTACGCCCCTGAGAATCATGGTAAATATCTGTATTGGGCAAATACCCAGACGCTGTGTATTGTGGCTCTGAATCCTATTTTCATTTATTTTTATTGTTGTTGAAGTAGGTAAGCATGTGAACGTCAATCTGTTTCTGTTAATAAAGCTTCTTTTAGTTTGTATACTTTTGGAGGCAATGCCCACCAATACAGAGAGCAGGAGTTATGCTTATCAGCCAGTGAGCGATGATTACCAATAAACCTACATTTTTTTTTGTACGGTTCAATACCATTTTGAACACCTTTTATTTTGATGTTTTATTGAAAACAGTTTAATTTGTATACTTCTCATTTGCTTATCAGCTATATCCTCATCTGTTTTGGGACAGGAGCACAACTTTGACTAGACTTGGCCAAGGAAATAAATCCTTTAAAAATAAAATTGTCTAACCAAACAGAGTATTTTAGTTTTTACACTCAAGTTTGGTCATGAAAGACCATTTTTATACCACTTTAACCCTACTGGACAGTTTGTAGATGAGCAAGCCCCTCTGGGGTTTTTAGGCTCACCCATTATCTTTTTTTAAATAATCATTGAAAAAATTAGTTCCAGTTCTTTAAATGGTTTAAAGTTACACAATATACAGTGTATTTAATATTTAATCTATTTCTTCAAAACAAGAATTTCTTACATGCTTTATCGTCCTTCCCAAGCCTCTCTGTGCCCTTTTTAAAATGTCTTTAAATCACAATTGCTTGTTATCTTTTTTTGCTCATATTTTTGCTTTATCTTCTTATTTGTGGCATTTATTATTATTATTTTTTTGTTCTGTTTTTGTTTTCTTTTTTTCCCTCCTCTATGACGTTCCCCAATTATTGACCTCCATGGACTTCTGGTGTACCCACTCGATGACTTTTCCACCTGCGTCCTGTATGTGTGGGTGGGGTGACTTTATTTTTTCCCCTGTTCCATAAATAACTTATGGTATAAATGATGGGCAACATGCCCTCTTGGCTCGCGGGTATTATTTCCCAAATATTATTCAAACAAATAGCTTGAAGCTGTCTAAACATGCAAAGCCAGGCTTGAGTGACTCATCCCCAGTTAAAGAAGTGAAAGACTTGTCAGATGCCTTCAGATCTCGCAGCATCAGTGTGTCCGAACGTGCTGCGTACAGGTAGTGACAATGATGAGGCCTTTAAGAGGCTCACAAAGCCCTTTTCATTGAGGGTGGGATGGGTGATTTGGATGCATGCCTAGAAAAAAAACTTGCATGGCAGATGTAGATGTTAGTATTCATCCCATAACCTTTATAGCCGCAACTCTGAAGTGTGGGCACCCTAACCCACAAAGTGCACGCTGGGAAAACCTATAAAGACACAAACAGTTGCTTTTTTTTTTTCTTTAAACTAAACACATTTGTTAAGAAAAGACTGCAATCTGATTATATCCCATTGATGATAATATCTGAATGTCTGTTTGTGATTGTAGTGTTTTTACAGTAGTATTATCTCAATCACGTAGACTTGTGATCAAAATGTTTGTCTTTAATAGAAGAAATTTATATTCTGCTATTTCAGATGTGAATGGGGAAATCAGGGTGCAATCTTTTCTCATTGGTTTTACTATGTATGTATATGTGTGTATGTATATATATATATGTATATATGTGTATATATATATATATATATATATATATTGCATGATAATCTGAGCTATGGTTACCATCGTACTGTGGATCTGAGGAGCATGATTTGTTGTTTAGCCTTTAATTGTGAAGCGTTTCCTTGAGAGGAATTGGCATGTTTGATGTATAGAAATATTAAAATATTTGTTTAAAAATAAATAAATTGATTTCTCTCTATTTAAAATTCTTACCTTTTAAACTTGACAGCCGCTCCAGCTTCCTCCACCCGTCGCAAAAGCCTCTTCCTGGGTCTAAAATGAGGAATCCGGCTTCCTCCAATCACGGCGTTGAATCAGACACTGATTCTCCCGGGGGGAAGCCGTGATTGGAGGATAACCAATCCATCATTTCTGATGTCAGAAATGGCTTTGCGACGACCAGGAGAAGCTGGAGCGGCTGTCAAGATTAAAAGGTACGTTTTTTTTTCCACAACGAGTGAAATGTAAATTTTGATGAATTAAAGTGCCCCTGTTTTTAATCGAATTTTTAAAAAACGGGCAATTTAGCATCAAAATTTACATTCACTTTAATAACAAACAATTGCCTTCTAAATGTTCAATAAAACTGTTTAAGCTAAGATTTTTGTAATCCAGGCTTTCCGAAATGTAGACTTAAAACTAAATTAGACTATTAAATTAACAAACTATTCAAATTTGCAAGGCACTAATTGTTTAAAGTCTTTTAATGCAATTTAAAACTTTAAAGGACAGTCTACACCCTACACCTTAGTCATCTTAAACTCTTACCTTAGAATAAGCTACAAATAACCTCCTGCACCTTTTTGTATCATGCAGCATGAATGGTAAAAAAGTTATTTTAAAATTAATATTGTTTCTGGCCCTATGAAATGGCTGCCAAGCTCCACCCATTAATGACATCACAATCTGGGCTGCATTTGGCATCCAATCTCAAAAGACTATCAATCAAGCCCTTTTGGAGGTTACCCGTATGGATAGGGCCGTCCTGATAAGTGACAAAATCCCAGGCAAACAGGACAGGTTTGACTCGGCTAGACCAGTCTTCTCGAATACTTTTCAGCCCTCAATTTGAAGAAATCTGTGGCATTATCAAAAAGTATTTGCCCATAGTTACGACTGAGGATAGTCTAAAAGACTATATTGACAGTGGATTCAATTTTGTATCCAGAAGAGGATGTACCCTAGGTAACATTTTGTCTCCTAGCCAACTGAGAAAAGTTGAAACACATACAAGCAGTTGGCTAACAGTAAAGGGACATTTTAAATGTAACGTTGGCAATTGCATTGCCTGCTCTAATGCACCTATAGGGTCGACTTTCCAATCCAGGACTACAAACAGAATATACCAACACGAGAGTTGCAGTACCTGCCATAACACCTATGTAGTCTATCTAATTGAATGTGTAAGCTGCAACTCCAATACACAGGCTGTACTACTAGGGAGGCTAGGACACGTGTTAGGGAACACCTAAATGATATTAAAGACAATGTTGAGTGTTCTGATCTAGCACGCCATTTCATCTACCATTATAATCAAGATGTTTCTTCCTTGAGCTGGCAGGTTATTGAGATAGTACGTCCCAAACAAAGAGGAGGTGACAGGGATAGTCAGCTTCTTTATAGAGAAGCATTCTGGATTTTCCAGTTGCAAACAAGAAGACCACTGGGACTAAACATTGAGGGGGATGTTATTAACTTTTGGAAGCGCAATTAAAAAATGGGCCCCAATGATTTGGTCCAATGTGACACTGTTGTTTACATAGCCTTTCTTTCCCCCAGTCTTGAGGCGTTCTTTCTCATACATTTAGTATATGCTGTGATATGCCCATAGCCTAACATCTTTATGAATAAATACATACTTATAGTTACCACCCAATTTATTGGAGATACCCCATTATCCACAGCTTCTATAAGTGAGCAAGATTGCTTAACTCTGCAACCTAATGGTCACAAGCTTAAGAGGTATATAGGCAGGATCCAAGGTGTTGTAAAACATACAATTAAGAATGGCTATCCAGCAGACTAACTGTATAGTTTATATACCTGCGAGCCCTATCCCACATCAAATACATCCTGATGGTTAATTAGGAGTTAAACCACTAACATAGTTCCAATTAGTGCAATCGAAGGACCAGCAAATAAGAATTCAGCATTTTCCATAGCCAATTAGGCTACAGTGTTTTAAAGAGGGCAGCTATAGTTGTTTTACTATGTGTCTGAATAAGGCCAGCGGGCCGAAACGCGTAGGATGTACATGGATTAGCTGACATCATCTTTTTGCTATTATTTTGTGGATTTTTAGCTTTTGTGTACTTATGGAAATAATAAATAACTTTTATTCAAAAGCGCTTTTTGCCTTGACTCGCTGGTGTTCTTTGGAATTTGTATCCAATCACAAAAGGCTCACTAGTTGGATTCAACAGACTTTCAATGCTATTCAGCAGAGTGCCTAGATGCAGCCAAAATCGTGATGTCATCAGTGGGCAGAGCTTGGCAGCTATTTCATAGTGGCCAGAAACTATATTCATTTTAAAATATAATTTTTACCTTTCCTGCTGCATGATATAGAAATGGTGATTCTTGCAGCTTAATCTCAGGTAAGATTTTAAGATGGCTAAGGTGTAGACTGCCCCTTTAGTTAAAGACTTTTAGTGTGTAGGGTCTTACAAATCATGCTCCATCAGTCCACCTTTGCAGCTATCCACTTTCCCAAACACTCTCTGTCCTGTTATGCACAGCCGTATGCAGACTTCTGTCACCAGCTCCAGCTTAGGCTCTGCCGATGAGAGCTCTATGGCCCAGGCTGATGACAGCTTGAAAAATCTTCACCTGGAGCTGACCGAGATCTGTTTAGATATGATGGCTCGATACGTCTTTTCCAACTTCACTGCAGTGCCTAAACGGTGAGTTCCTTGTGCTCAAAATTCCATTAAGTACCAAGGATCTGGGAATCTCTTGTACATTAAATACATTTAGATTTAGCTTTTGATCTTGTTTTAATATTATGAATCAATCATCTTCTAGATTTAAAGATAGACCCAAATAAACCTTATTGGTTTTACAGATTTAGTAAAGTAGGATTTGACAAATGCTGTAAACCAGGGAGATACAGCTAATACAATTTTTTAGATCACCCAATTACGCCAATGTTATATATAGGAGTCCACCAGTTCACAAGAGTGTATGGAAGATATACAAATTTAAGTACAAGTGTCCACCTTTATATAAAAAAATATTACTTTGATATTATCGGTACTAAAGGAGGGTTAAGTGCCCAAAAACGAGTAAAGTATTGTTGCCTTGCTGACGCGTCTTGGACCTTCTCCAAATAGCCTCCGTCAAAGTCGGGTGTTCAGCCTGACATACTCCTTGCCATATGCTGTGTATCGTGGATCTCTTGTATTGTGGGGGCGTGTGCTCCACTCCTTGACAATCTATAAACGATATAAAAGAAGACTGCTCCTGGATTGGAATAGTGCTCAATCAGTCAATAATGTATTGGAACATGCCAACAAATCAATGTAGGTCACATACAGAAAAACCTTAGGTACTATTCCTATCTGGGAGCAGTCTTCTTTTATATAATATTCTAAATGTTTTAGTTAACATATAACTATATATAAATTGCTCCCAAATCTCCTAAAGCCCCTGTGGACAGCTCTTCAATATCCAGATGGACTCCTGCATTCCATGTAAATGTGTCACCCCCCTGCAGTACAAAATTTAATTTGTTTTGACTTTACAATATGCATTGATTGTACTGAAGTGATAAATCTGGTAATTTCCACATCTGAAAAGTTTATTAAAACAAAAAAAAACTTTTGCTTGACAGGCATATATTTTTTATAGTAACTCTAATAGTCAGTCCCTTGGTACAATATTAAAATTGTGAATCACAGGGCATGTTTAGGTACAGCACAGATTTTGGTTACTAAATGCTGACAGTAGCTGAAATAAGATCAAATAGTGAAAGTAAAATATTCTGCATACCCAGGGGCATTTTTTAAGGAATTTCCATCCTTTAGTAGATCAGCAAACATTTTTTTTTATATATATATATAAGTAACTATAATTATATGTTTCTAGTCTCATTATATTGTCATTGCTTCCAGATCACCCGTTGGAGAGTTCCTATTGGATGGAGGAAGAACAAAGACCTGGTTGGTTGGAAACAAACTTGTTACTATAACAACCAGCGTGGGAAGAGGGACACGCTCCCTTCTGGGGCTGGATTGTGGAGAGATCCAAGAAGACCCAGACTCTTGGTAAATTCCTCCTTATATAGTAACTTGCTTAAAGGGACACTGAACCCAAATTTTTTCTTTTGTGATTCAGATATAGCATGCAATTTTAAGCAACTTTCTAATTTACTCCTATTATAAATTTTTCTTCATTCTCTTGCTACCTTTATTTGAAAAAGAAGGCATCTAAGCTTTTTTCTTGGTTCAGTACTATGGACAGCACTTTTTTATATTGGTGGATGAATTTATCCACCAATCAGCAAGGACAACCCAGGTTGTTCACCAAAAATGGGCCGGCATCTAAACTTACATTCTTGCATTTCAAATAAAGATACCAAGAGAATAAAGAAACTTTGATAATAATAGAATTAGAAAGTTGCTTAAAATTTCATGCTCTATCTGAATCACAAAATATTTTTTTTTTTGGTTCAGTGTTCCTTTAAAGCTGATAGTAAACTCATCATTTATAGTTTACATTTTTATAAAGAATATACTGAGTGCAAATAAACTGTTCTGATAAAAGCAATATTACCGCAATAAACGTACAAGTTCAGACAAGCAGGCAGTACCTCCTGCACTATGGATATCTATAGCAGCACACTCTTGTGCTGCTGCTATTTACAAATATTGGCTTTTCTCTGTAGGCAGCATAGGAAAAGTAGAAATATATATATTTCACTGCTATAGAGAGCCATAGTGTGGGGAGTATATTTCATATTCACTGAACCTCCACTTGCTTAAAACTGGGCAGCTTATGGAAAGGTGGATGGAGGCAGCTTGGAACTGAAGAAATGAGCGTAAGTTTAAAGGGACAGTCTAGTCAAAATTAAACTTTCATGATTTAGATAGGGCATGTAATTTTAAACAACTTTCTAATTTACTTTTGTCATCAAATTTGCTTTGTTCTCTTGGTATTCTTAGTTTATTATATGCTAATTGTTGTCATATGCTAATTTTATAAACCATTGAAAGCCACCTCTTATCAGAATGTATTACTGTTTTCACAACTAGAGGGCATTAGTTCACATGTGCCATATAGATAACATTGTGCACATGCCCGTGGTGTTACCTAGGAGTGAACACTGATTGGCTAAAATGCAAGTCTGTCAAAAGAACTGAAACAAGGTTGCAGGCTGCAGAGGCTTAGATACAAGGTAATCACAGAGGTAAAAAGTGTATTAATATAACTGTGTTGGTTATGCAAAACTGGGGAATGGGTAATAAAGGGATTATCTTTTTAAACAATAAAAATTCTGTAGCAGACTGTCCCTTTAATTAGACATAGAAAGGTAAAAATAGTTTTGCAATATACTTCAATTAGCAAAAATGCTTCTAATTAAGGTTTATTTTAGCGGCATACTCAAATATGTGAGCCCTCGTGCAGCAGTGTTCATACTCTGAGTGCTGACAGTGGTATTGCTTCAGAACACGTCATTTATGTCATACAAAGCCACTGTTGACTCTCTGAGAAGATGTGCTCTTTAAATACTAGTGCACGGGGCCCTCACAGCATATGTGTGTATGCCACTGAAAACTAGTAATAACTTGTACTATTAGCTTTTTTACTAATGGAAGTATATTGCAAAAAAACAACGTATTTTTATAATTGAAATGCACCCATTAAATTTGCTGCATTCACAGCAATAAGCTTTATAAAAAAATAAAGAACAAATAGTGAGTTTTCTATCACTTTAATATACAAAGCTGGTCGGTACTGAAGTTTCATTTGATGGACATATTATCGATTATTATAATGATAGGTTATGTTAATATGCAGTTAAGCTTTAGTCTTTACACTAAACCAGTTTAAAGAGATATAAGCACCATATAATTACAACACATTTCTGTAGTTGTTTGATAAATTAACATACCAGCTGAACAGGACATTTTTCTGAATACATTACCACCATTTGGCTCCCCACCACTTGCCTTATTTGATGGAGCCAATCTGGGCTTGTTACTGGAATAGACAAAGCTTGCCTCTGTCATTTAATTCGCAAAACTTGATTTGAAGTATTGTATTGCCTCTGTTTAAAGAACATATGAGTAAAAATGTAGCTTTCAGGATTTGGATAGATCATGCACTTTAAAAAAGCTTTCCATTATGAAATTAACTTTGATCTCTTGGTATTCGTTGTTGAAGAGCATATCTAGGTATGTTCAAGATTGTGCATTGTTTTAAAGATGTCATGTAATGCTCACAGAAACATGCACTCTTCTGAGTATATCTAGATATGCTCGTTAACAATCCAAAAGAACAATGTAAATTGGATAATGGAAGAAAATTTTAAAAAAATATATTTTAACTTTTTTGTATCTGTTCTATAAGGAATTCAATGTTTTGTTTTTTTCATAGACACTATAATATATATATTTGAGCTTTAGCCCTCACATAGCCATGTGGCCAGCGTAGAGTACATTCCTTTTATCAGATTGATAAATAAAAATGTCTGTAGTTCTACCTTGTTTAAACCTTGAATCGTTGAAAGAGCAGACAAGAAGTGTTGGTGCTAAAATAGGACACATTGCTTAGTTAGCCTTAGTAGTACAAAAAAAGACTGTAGTATAAAATAGGCTGTCCCCACAGAGTTGTACATTTCACAATTGCATGTTTGGTGGTTACATAAGGATCAATGTTCAACACAGCAATGTGTTTATTTTCTCTTAAAGCTCAGGAATGCAAACTGAACAAGTCAGAGAAGCACCTACCAAGCTGGACCTTCAGGCGAAGAAACAACAGAGTATGCACACACCACGTCACCGCGTCCGCTCCATGTCTGGTGAGCTCATTTTACAGGGATCCCTTCACTTTGTGATTTTTATTATTTGAGATTAAGTAAGTAAGATTAGTTGAATGGTAGAACCTTACTGAGTATTAATATTTTCTTCCTCTCCAGGAGGCCATGGGCTACGAGCTGGTACAATGGAAGGACCCTCAATATCTTCCCCACAAGGGCAGCCTGGTGTAACCCCATTAACAAGGGCAGACAAGACCCCCCGTAGGCCACAAGTAAAGAGAGAGAAGGCCACACTGGCTGACTTTGTTCCGGTGCTGACACAAGGCTGGGCTGAGATCCTAGTTCGCAGGCCAACTGGTAAGCAGGTGGCAAGGATGATTACATTTCTTGAGTTTAACGTTAGTGACCTTTATTTATTCTGTGATTAGAAGAGACCGTAAATAGCATGTATAGTGTCTGATAAAATTCTCTCATCAAATCCCTCTGATCATATTAAAACTAATTGCTCCTGCTTTCTTGTGGCTGGATGGACATGATATTCCCTATTTGAAATGTCTGTATTTGACTTGACATTTAAAATAGACCTTGTGCCTGTTATCTGTTTTAATTCTGCTTTCTAGGAAATACCAGTTGGCTGATGAGTCTAGAGAATCCACTCAGCCCCTTTTCTTCCGACATTAACAATATGCCCCTTCAAGAGCTGTCTAATGCACTTATGGCAGCGGAGAGATTTAAAGAGCACAGGGAGACTGCCCTCTACAAATCCCTTTCCATGCCAGCATCAACATTGACTGCTTCCTCCAAAACCAAGCCCACCCTTCTCCAACGCTCAAACACAGGTAAGAGCAGGGGTAAATCCTGGTCACATGTACCACTATTAGCTCTCATTAACTCTGTTGCTTTAACAGATAAATAGTCATGTACCACTATTTGTTATTGAATTAAACTGTTGATCCATTCTTTAAACCCTGTGTCAACAGGAGAAAATCTACAAACCAACTGTCAAATGTCAGCATCTTGCTATTGATATTTACAGCAACCATAGGGGTTACATTTCCTAATTTACAGACTTTACTGGGGAAAGGGTTAAGGAATCAGGCACTCTCTTAGAGGCTGATAGGGAACCAAGGAGGTGCTCTGATACTATAAATACCTGCTACTGTTATATCATATATATTCAGTGTTGATCTGTTGCCCTCTAGGCTCTTCTAAGTAAGCGCTGGCCCCTTGTGTACCTCCCAACCGCGATCATCCTCACTTAGGGTTTGATGATCAAAAACTCGCCGGCATGGAGAGAAATCACACAAAATCAGTTTTTTTTATTTTAATGAGCAGTCTCTCCTAAACATTAAGAACATTCCATAGTGACATAAACATGTCTCAAGATAAAATTTGTGTTTCTAATTTTTTTTGAGGGGCCTTGTCTAACTGAGAAGATCATCTCACCTGAGCAGTGGGATATCTGTATATCATCAGGTCCTTAGGGATTTTTTTCTTCATAAATGGAAAGAGTCCACAGCTGCATTCATTACTTTTGGGAAATACAGAACCTGGCCACCAGGAGGAGGCAAAGACACCCCAGCCAAAGGCTTAAATACTCCTCCCACTTCCCTCATCCCCCAGTCATTCTTTGCCTTTCGTCCCAGGAGGTTGGCAGAGAAGTGTCAGAATAATTTGTTTTGTCTCTTATGGAGGGTAGTACTCTTCGACATGGGACGGGAGTTTTAAGTAATCCTGTCAGTCTCTCAGTGTGAGCCTGGATCAAAGTTAGAGTCCGGAGATGCAGGAAGAGTCTTTCTGCAAAACCATCCTGACTCATTTTAACAGCTCCATAAGCAATTGGCGTTGTCGACCTTCGAAGGTCAGCGTTGTCGACCTTTCACTTCGTCACAGTTGAAGGGCCGTGTTCCTGTTTCCACGGCGTAGATTCCGTTAAGATCGTTTTTTCTCGTGTAAGGTGTATCCAGTCCACGGGTTCATCCATTACTTGTGGGATATTCTCCTTCCCAACAGGAAGTTGCAAAGAGGACACCCACAGCAGAGCTGTCTATATAGCTCCTCCCCTAACCCCCACCTCCAGTCATTCTCTTTGCAACTCTCGACAAGATAGGAAGTATAAAGAGATATGTGGTGACTTAGTGTAGTTTTGCCTTCAAGCAAGAGTTTGTTATTTTAAACGGTGCCGGTGTTGTGCTGTTTTACTCTCAGGCAGAAATTAGAAGAAGAGTTCTGCCTGGAGGTTGATGATCTTAGCGGTTTGTAACTAAGGTCCATTGCTGTTCTCACACATAACTGAAGAGTATGGGATAACTTCAGTTGGGGGATTGGTCTGCAGATTACCTGCTTTGAGGTATGTTCAGTACTTTTATTTCTAGAGAAAGGATAAGTCTAGAAAATGCTGACAGAACCTTGTGTATATTGAGGTAAGCTAGATGCAGTGATTTTGCAACGACTGGGACATGCTTACAAAATGGGGTAATACTCATGTTCACACTCATATTAATTAGTGACAAAACGTTTACATGTTTTATAAATGGGACGTTTTTTCTCTGAGGGTGATAAGTCTTTAGTTGGGGCCTAGTTTTCCACATGGCATAGTCAGATACTCCTAGGAGTATTTCCTTAAGGCCCCTCTGACATTGAGTACATGGTGGGAGGGGCCTAATTTCACGCTTCTGTTGCGCAGTTTCTTTCAGACTGAGACATCCAGCTTCCCTAGAGGAGTCCTCTTGCAATCGGAGGATCACTATAGAGGGCTTATTTCTTCCCTAACCATATTTGAGGGCAGGTAGGAGCCACAGCAGAGCTGTGGCAAGGTGCTTAACTGTCTTTTACCGGTGGTTGACGTTTTTTAAATCCGGTTTGGGGGCTAAGGGGTTAATCATCCATTTGCAAGTGGGTGCGATGTTGCTTTAGTCCCTTACTCACACTGTAAAAATTTCGAAGTCTTTACTACATTTTAACACTGTTTTGCAGTTTAAGTGCTAGTTTTTTTCTCTTAAAGGCACAGTACCGTTTTTGTTTAATTGCTGTATCACATTTATTAAAGTGTTTTCCAAGCTTACTGGTGTCATTACTAGTCTGTTAAACATGTCTGACATAGAGGAAACTCCTTGTTCAATATGTTTAGAAGCCATTGTGGAACCCCCTGTTAGAATGTGTACCAAATGTACTGAAGTATCTATAAACTATAAAGACCATATTATGGCTTTTAAAGATTTATCACCAGAGAATTCTCAGACTGACAAAAGGGAGGTTATGCCATCTAGCTCTCCCCATGTGTCAAAACCTATAACTCCCGCCCAAGCGACGCCAAGTACATCTAGCGCGTCTAATTCGTTTACCTTACAGGACATGGCGGCAGTTATGAATTCTACCCTCACAGAGGTATTGTCCAAACTGCCAGGGTTACAAGGAAAGCGAGACAGCTCTGGGGCTAGAACAAATACAGAGCTTTCTGACGCTTTAATAGCTGTGTCCAATATACCCTCACTAGGCTCCGAAGCCGGTGCAAGGGAGTTTCTATCTGAGGGTGACATTTCAGATTCAGGGAAGGCTTTACTTCAGTCCGATTCTGAAATGACAGCGTTTAAATTTAAGCTTGAACACCTCCGCTTATTGCTCAGGGAGGTTTTAGCGACTCTGGATGACTGTGACCCCATTGTAGTTCCAGATAAATTGTGTAAAATGGACAAATACTTTGCAGTGCCTGTTTACACTGATGTGTTTCCAGTCCCTAAGAGGTTTTCGGAAATTATTACTAAGGAATGGGATAGACCAGGTGTGCCATTCACTCCCCCTCCTGCTTTTAAAAAGATGTTTCCCATAGATGTCGCCATATGGGACTCGTGGCAGACGGTCCCTAAGGTGGAGGGAGCTGTTTCTACCCTAGCTAAGCGTACAACTATCCCTGTCGAGGACAGTTGTGCTTTCCTAGATCCTATGGATAAAAAATTGGAGGATCTCCTTAAGAAAATTTTTATTCATCAAGGTTTTATTCTCCAGCCTCTTGCATGCATTGCTCCAGTTACTGCTGCAGCGGCTTTTTGGTTTGAGTCTCTTGAGGAGGCTCTACAGGTGGAGACCCCGTTAGATGATATCTTAGACAGGATTAAATCTCTTAAGTTAGCTAATTCCTTTATTTCTGACACCGTTTTTCATTTAACCAAGCTAACGGCTAAGAATTCAGGTTTTGCCATTCTGACACGTAGGGCGCTATGGCTTAAGTCCTGGTCAGCAGACGTTACTTCAAACTCTAAGCTTCTTAACATCCCCTTCAAAGGACAGACCCTATTCGGGCCCGGCCGGAAGGAGATCATCTCTGACATTACCGGAGGAAAAGGTCACGCCCTTCCTCAGGATAGGTCCAATAAATTAAGGACCAAACTGAATAATTTTCGTTCCTTTCGAAACTTCAAAGGGTGGCGCAGCTTCGGCTTCCTCTAATGCAAAACAAGAGGGAAATTTCGCCCAGTCCAAACCAGTCTGGAGACCTAACCAAACTTGGAACAAAGGGAAGCAGGCCAAAAAGCCTGCTGCTGCCTCTAAGACAGCATGAAGGAGTAGCCCCCGATCCGGGACCGGATCTAGTCGGGGGCAGACTTTCTCTCTTCGCCCAGGCTTGGGCAAGAGATGTCCAGGATCCCTGGGCACTAGAGATTGTTTCCCAGGGATATCTTCTGGAATTCAAAGGTTCATCTCTCACAACTATCTGCAAACCAGATAAAGAGAGAGGCATTCTTACGTTGCGTTCAAGACCTACTGGTTATGGGAGTGATCCACCCAGTTCCAAGAGAGGAACAGGGGCAGGGTTTCTATTCAAACCTGTTTATAGTTCCCAAAAAAGAGGGAACTTTCAGACCAATCTTAGATCTCAAGATCCTAAACAAATTTCTCAGGGTCCCATCCTTCAAGATGGAGACAATCCGAACCATCCTCCCTATGATCCAGGAGGGGCAATATATGACTACCGTGGACTTAAAGGATGCTTATCTCCACATTCCGAATCACAGAAAGCATTATCAGTTCCTCAGGTTCGCCTTCCTAGACAGGCATTACCAGTTTGTGGCTCTTCCCTTCGGGTTAGCCACGGCGCCAAGAGTCTTTACGAAGGTTCTAGGGTCCCTTCTGGCGGTTCTAAGGCCGCGGGGCATAGCGGTGGCTCCTTACTTAGACGAAATTCTGATCCAGCCGTCGACTTTTCAAATCGCCAAGTCCCATACAGACATTGTTCTGGCCTTTCTGAGTTCTCTCTCTCCTCTCACAAGAGTTTCCTTCCTAGGAACTCTGATAGATTCAGTAGAAATGAAAATTTTTCTGACAGAGGTCAGGATATCAAAGCTTCTAACTTCCTGCCGTGTTCTTCATTCCACTTCTCGGACGTCAGTGGCTCAGTGTATGGAAATGATCGGCCTAATGGTAGCGGCAATGGACATAGTTCCGTTTGCCCGCCTACATCTCAGACCACTGCAACTTTGCATGCTCAATCAGTGGAATGGGGACTACACAGATTTGTCTCCTCTGTTAAATCTGGATCAAGAGACCAGGGATTCTCTTCTCTGGTGGTTATCTCTGGTCCATTTGTCCAGGGGAATGAGTTTCGGCAGGCCATAGTGGACTATAGTGACGACAGATGCCAGCCTTCTGGGCTGGGGCGCAGTCTGGAACTCCCTGAAGGCTCAGGGTTCGTGGACTCAGGAGGAAGCCCTCCTTCCGATAAACATTCTGGAACTCAGAGCGATATTCAATGCTCTTCAAGCCTGGCCTCAGCTAGCTGCGGTCAGATTCATCAGATTTCAGTCGGACAATATCACGACTTTAGCCTATATCAACCATCAGGGGGGAACAAGAAGCCCCCTGGCAATGATGGAGGTTTCCAGGATAATTCTGTGGGCAGAGGTTCACTCTTGCCATCTCTCAGCTATCCATATCCCAGGATTAGAGAACTGGGAGGCGGACTTTCTAAGTCGGCAGACCTTTCATCCGGGGGAGTGGGAGCTCCATCCGGAGGTATTTGCCCAGCTGATTCAACTATGGGGCAAACCAGAACTGGATCTGATGGCGTCTCGTCAGAACGCCAAGCTTCCTTGTTACAGGTCCAGGTCAAGGGATCCCCAGGCAGCACTGATAGATGCTCTAGCAGTGCCCTGGTCCTTCAGCCTGGCTTATGTGTTTCCACCATTTCCTCTCCTCCCTCGTCTGATTGCCAAGATCAAGCAGGTGAGAGCTTCAGTGATTTTGATAGCACCTGCGTGGCCACGCAGGACTTGGTATGTAGATCTGGTGGACATGTCATCCTTTCCTCCATGTACTCTGCCGCTGAGGCAGGACCTTCTACTCCAAGGTCCATTCAAACATCCAAATCTAATTTCTCTGCGTCTGACTGCTTGGAGATTGAACGCTTGATTTTATCAAAACGTGGTTTGTCCGAGTCGGTCATTGATACCTTGATTCAGGCTCGAAAGCCTGTCACCAGGAAAATTTATCATAAGATATGGTGTAAATATCTTCATTGGTGTGAATCCAAGGGCTACTCATGGAGTAAGGTCAGGATTCCTAGGATTTTATCTTTTCTCCAAGAAGGATTGGAAAAGGGATTATCAGCTAGTTCCTTAAATGGACAGATCTCTGCTCTGTCTATTCTTTTACACAAGCGTCTGGCTGATGTTCCAGACGTTCAGGCGTTTTGTCAGGCTTTAGTTAGAATCAAGCCTGTGTTTAAACCCGTTGCTCCGCCATGGAGTTTAAATTTAGTTCTTAAAGTTCTTCAAGGGGTTCCGTTTGAACCTTTGCATTCCATAGATATCAAGCTTTTATCTTGGAAAGTTCTGTTCTTAGTAGCTATCTCTTCGGCTCGAAGAGTTTCTGAGCTATCTGCCTTACAGTGTGATTCCCCTTATCTGATCTTCCATGCAGATAAGGTAGTTTTGCGTACCAAACCTGGGTTTCTTCCTAAGGTAGTATCTAATAAGAATATCAATCAGGAAACTGCTGTTCCGTCACTGTGTCCTAATCCTTCTTCAAAGAAGGAACGTCTGTTACACAATCTTGACGTGGTTCGTGCTTTAAAGTTTTATTTACAAGCTACTAAGGATTTTCGTCAAGCTTCTGCATTGTTTGTTGTCTACTCTAGGAGGAGGAGAGGCCAAAAGGCTTCGGCAACTTCTCTTTCTTTTTGGCTGAGAAGCATAATCCAGTTAGCTTATGAGACTGCTGGCCAGCAGCCTCCAGAAAGAATTACGGCTCATTCTACTAGAGCCGGTGGCTTCCACTTGGGCTTTTAAACATGAGGCCTCTGTTGAACAGATTTGTAAGGTGGCGACTTGGTCTTCGCTTCATACTTTTTCTAAATTCTACAAATTTGATACTTTTGCTTCCTCGGAGGCTATTTTTGGGAGAGAGGTCTTGCAGGCAGTGATGCCTTCCGTTTAAGTTCCTGCCTTGTCCCTCCCTTCATCCGTGTCCTAAAGCTTTGGTATTGGTATCCCACAAGTAATGGATGAACCCGTGGACTGGATACACCTTACAAGAGAAAACAAAATTTATGCTTACCTGATAAATTTCTTTCTCTTGTGGTGTATCCAGTCCACGGCCCGCCCTGTCACTTTAAGGCAGGTGTTTTTATTTTTAAAACTACAGTCACCACTGCACCCTATAGTTTCTCCTGTTTCTTACTTGTCTTCGGTCGAATGACTGGAGGTGGGGGTTAGGGGAGGAGCTATATAGACAGCTCTGCTGTGGGTGTCCTCTTTGCAACTTGCTGTTGGGAAGGAGAATATCCCACAAGTAATGGATGAACCCGTGGACTGGATACACCACAAGAGAAAGAAATTTATCAGGTAAGCTTAAATTTTGTTATTTACTTCTTCATGAATGTACTGTAACACAAATGTTTTCCGGTAAGGTGCCTACCTTGCAGGATTTACGAAACTATAGGGTCTAAGTGGGACTCCTTTTTGTATCTTGGAATTAAGGGTTAATATCTCCTGAGGGAGATTGTTGAACATAACGGCCTTGTAAGTGACACAACCTTGTTGTTGGGCACGCTTTTTTTTTGGCTGTACAGTTTACCTTGTGACCGGGCATGCTTACATCTGGTTTCCCATTTCCACATTCCTGACTGTGTGGCGACGGAGAATGTGTGGCGACGGAGAATGTCTGGTTCCTAGGAGGTGGTGAGTGCCCCCAGCCATTGTGGGTGTCAGGTGCCGTTTAAATTCTTTCTTATATAGTCCAGTTTTTTGTATTCCTTATCCAGTTATGGAGCATTCTGATGTTGAGATTGTTAAAATTTCGGAATTGGCCCAGTTGACATTTGTCAGTCAGTTATGTTCCGTAGGCCTTACTAGAGCGCCTTGTTCCTCGGGCTCGAATCAAGGGACTGCAACTGAGCCATCTAGGGGTGTTGTCCTCTGGTTTCGTACTTTGAGGTGCTATGGAGACTAGCCTTTGTTTATTCGGGTGACTCTGTCCTCAAGAATACTGTCACTCTGTCCTGTATGCATCTGTTCTGTCTGATCTTGGAAGCTAAGCAGGGCCAGGTCTGGACAGTACTTGGATGGTAGTCCGCCTGGGAACACCTAGGGCGGTAGATGATATCCCCTTGCGACTGTTGGGCTCTTGAGTCTTGGACGGCTCTGTGGGTTGGGACTCTTGTTCCCATTCTCTGGGATAGCCTGTTCCCCTATTGCTCAGTTTCTTTATATCAGGGCATTTGGTTCCCTGAGGTGTTGTTGTTTTAAACAGTTTTGGGGCTTGGGCCTATGTCGTGGATCTTCTGGTTGGTGTAGTGTTTGGCTCACTCCTTGGATCCCGCTGCAGGATGTTACCGGACTGTTATCATCCTAGGGATGGCTCGGGATGCTCTGATTTTCCAGGGAATGTGGGCTATGGTTTCTGGTCTGGTTAGTTGAGCTTGCTTGCAGCTTGGCCAGGTTTTCTGAGCGCTTTTGCTCCTTGGTGCTTGCCTTGCTTTTGACTGATATTGGTTCCCCCTCTAGGGGGTTCTGCCATGTTCATTGGTGATGTCTGCTAGATTTTTTCCTATTCAATCTATGGCTTCATGTCTTGTAGACATGTGCACCATCCCTTATCATGTGCTCTACTTCTTCGAGGGGCTAGTTTAGTCTCCTTATGGAAGTGGGCTTCTTTTCCTTTGGCCTGTCCAGTGTACAGGAACAGATGTTTTTTATCCTGTTAGGAGAGAGGTCTGCTCTCTGGGGTTGTTCTGTTCCATCGTTGGGCCTGTTGACTCCATGTTGAGGTTGTTGTGAGTTTTATGCTGGCCCTCTTTGGGTCCTATGGCCCTGTTTGCCTGTGTCTCGGGTGGAGCCTTTGGGCTGACGCCCAAGCTCTGTTGGAGTGGCTAAGTCCATTCTTCTGTCCTTTTCAAGGGACTGGGGTTGGGATTCTTCTGTAATCCATTGTTTTCCTTTTTTACAGATCTGCCTGTCGCTTGGGCTGTCCCGGGTGGGAGTAGGATCTGAAATCTGTTGCTCATCCTCGGGTCTTGGAGACACGGTGAGCTTCTTTGAGGTTCTGTTTCTCCCTGTTAGAGTTCTGGAGCAGGCCTGGTGGCCTGGATTTGCCTGGAGTGTGCACACCGTTCGGTGGTGGTTTAGCAGGCTGATATCTTGGTTTTCTTCTGTGTTATCCTAATAACAGCAGCGTGTTCTCGACTCTGGGTTTTTCCTACTGGGTCCGCTACACGTGTGTTTTTTGAATACTCGCATATTCGGAGTTTTTTGACAATTTGAGGACTTTGTCTTCAGTTGTCTCTTGGGTTCAGTTGCACGGTGTTTGGGAGAAGTTTTTTCTCTGTTTTGTTCCTCGCTCCTAAAGCCTTGAGGTTTCTGTCTGGTCCGGGCGTTGCCTCCCCTTGTTGTCGGGTCCCATTTGGGTCTCTGTGAGCTTGACTCGCTCCTTGGGGTTTTCATTTTATTGCATTTTTGTTGTTACCTTTTGGGGTATTTCCGGGAATCTCTGTGGTTCCTCCTTGTCCTCTCCCTTTTTTAGGGTTTTTCGGCTGCTGATCCCTTTCACTAGTAAGGGGTGTGTGGTTGGGGACTCGCTGCTGGGCGATGGTGTCTCCTGGAGGAGAGTTGTCTCAGTTGAGTCTGTCTTACGGTCTCTAGTCGGGCTTCTGGACTATTTGCTGGTCATTGTCCTTGGGGGCTTTCTTTTCTTAATGTCTTATCGGCTTCGGACGAAGCAGATTTTTATTGGGTAGTGGTTTCAGGCTTGGTACCCTCAAATTGGGCAACCTATTGTACCCTCCCGTTTTTGCATTCAGTGTCCTCTATAGCTTGGATATTGTTTTCCCAAAAGTAATGAATGCAGCTGTGGACTCTTTCCATTTATGAAGAAAACCATAAATTATGCTTACCTGATAATTTTCTTTTCTTCAGATGGAAAGAGTCCACAGCTCCCCACCCGTATTTTTAATGTGGGGCGTCTGTTATTTTTGTTCTTCTGGCACCTTTCACCTTGATATTTCTTCTACTGTTCCTCTGCAAAATGACTGGGGGATGTGGGAAGTGGGAGGAGTATTTAAGCCTTTAGCTGGGGTGTCTTTGCCTCCTCCTGGTGGCCAGGTTCTGTATTTCCCAAAAGTAATGAATGCAGCTGTGGACTCTTTCCATCTGAAGAAAAGAAAATTATCAGGTAAGCATAATTTATGTTTTTCCACAGCTGTATATATGTGCAAATATATATGTATAGAATGCTTCATGATCTTATTAATAGGTCTTTGTTATATGCAATTAATAACCACTCTACCATTGACTGTGGAACCCTGAGTGACCCTCTCCTATATATGGTTCCTTGAGACGTCTCTGCCTGTGGTGCATTCCTGCTTAGAGCAATTAATAACCACTCTACCATTGACTGTGGAACCCTGAGTGACCCTCTCCTATATATGGTTCCTTGAGACGTCTCTGCCTGTGGTGCATTCCTGCTTAGTGCAATTAATAACCACTCTACCATTGACTGTGGAACCCTGAGTGACCCTCTCCTATATATGGTTCCTTGAGACGTCTCTGCCTGTGGTGCATTCCTGCTTAGTGCAATTAATAACCACTCTACCATTGACTGTGGAACCCTGAGTGGCCCTCTCCTATATATGGTTCCTTGAGACGTCTCTGCCTGTGGTGCATTCCTGCTTAGTGCAATTAATAACCACTCTACCATTGACTGTGGAACCCTGAGTGGCCCTCTCCTATATATAGTTCCTTGAGACGTCTCTGCCTGTGGTGCATTCCTGCTTAGTGCAATTAATAACCACTCTACCATTGACTGTGGAACCCTGAGTGGCCCTCTCCTATATATGGTTCCTTGAGACGTCTCTGCCTGTGGTGCATTCCTGCTTACCCTATCAGCTCCTGGTGCTCGACTGTTCATTAAAAAAACATAGCCCATTGGGTTACCAACAGCAAGATGTTGTCATTGCACAGAAATGTAACACTGTCAGGATCATCCTGTCATAACTATAGAAAAAACGTTCCTTGGTACAGAACGAAGCAGGAGGTGAATCATTGCTGTTTGTTGTATAGTAAATTTAATACAGCTGTGTGATTGGTTGGTTCTTCTGCAGCATCAGTTTCGGAACTCAAGTGAATCATTGCTTGCAGGCCAGATTTATTGCTCTTTCTATGACTAAGCACTAATGCATTAGACACTTAGTGAATACTATAGCTTAGTGTTTGCCAGTCCTCTAGCTTTACAAGGCCGTTTACCTCTATTCGCTGCTCTAGAAATCACTGAGAAGAAACCGATTACACCAGTGTGTAATCTTATTTTCCTTTCCTGTTACAGTGGCTTCTGTCTCTCTCTCCCAGTCCAGTGGTCAAGGAAAGTTGCTTAGGAGTATATCCTGGGCAGGTATATACAACTGAGAGATCGTGAAACATAACGAGACTGACCTTTTTTTTTAATGACGTTAATGATTGCCTAGTTTTTCCCTTTACCAAGTATTTTTCTATAGTGTGTTTATTACTAACCCAGAAAAGTTTCATGTGCAAAATCAGTGGCATGGGATACTTTGTACTGCATGCGTTTGGGTCAGCCTGTTTATCAACATCTATCAGAAGTACCCTTGCCTGCCATAGAATACTGCTACAGAATGTATTCCAGCATTGTCTGGCAGCTAAGGAGTTAAGGAATATTACATATAGACCTAGTTTACAAGTGGAGCACAAACATATTATTAGCACTATTGCGTGCAGACGTCCCTCAAGTACAATCAATAGTGCTTGTATTTTTCAGCTCATATTACATGTCCAAAAAATATTCTTTAATATTTTATGAAAATAATTTATTGTATGACAACCTAAAGAAGAAAAGAAGTCATCAAAAGAAAAACATGGCTTTACTTTTGTATATATACTAAAATTCAAAAAGTTAAGCTGCACAAGGATACTCTCCAGCGATATTTTATATCACTCAAGCGGTAGTCTTGAGTGCGCTAACATCTGTATGTCAGATAGCACAGGGGCACTAAGTCCCTCACATAATAGACATATGGAGGAGTGCAGTGCGTGGAGTGCGCTGTTCTCCATGTAGTCATGTACTATACTAATAATAATAATGGTTTACTTCAGGTCTTTAAAAGAACTACATTTTACAGTGGTAATTTGGGTTGCACTTAAAGGGACACGAAACCCAGAATTTTTATTGTTTAAAAAGATAAAAGATCCATTTATTACCCATTACCTAGTTTTGCATAACCAACACTGTATAGTAATATACATTTTACCTCTGATTACCTTGTATCTAAACCTTTGCAAACTTCCTCTTATTTCAGTTCTTTTGACAGACTTGCATTTTATCCAATCGGTGCTGACTCCTAGGTAACTCCATGTGCGTGAGCACAGTGTTATCTATATGAAACACATGAACTAACTTCCTCTAGTGGTGAAAAACTGTCAAAATGCCCTGAGAAAAGAGGCGGCCTTCAAGGGCTTAGAAATTAGCATATGAGCCGCCTAGGTTTGTCTTTCAATGAAGAATACAAAGAAAACAAAGCAAAATTGGTGATAAACGTAAATTGGAAAATTGTTTAAAATTACATTCTCTATCTGAATCATGAAAGTTTATTTTGGACTAGACTGTACCTTTAAAGGAACATGAAACCCAGAATTGTTCTTTCATGATTCAGATAGAACATCCAATTTGCTTCTCTTATCTAATTTGCTTTGTTCTTCTAGAATCCTTTATTGAAGGAGTAGCAATGCATTACTGGGAGCTAGCTAAACAAATTGGTAAGTCAATGACGAAATATATATAGTGTATATATATATATATATATATATATATATATATATTGCCACCAATCAGCACCTATATTATGAAAGACATTTTTGGAGTTTTATGTCACTTTAAGAGCAACACTTAATTCATTACTTGTAATGCAAGTTCAATAAGTGTGCTAAAAGAGCTCCCTTTGATATTCATTAAAAGAATAATGTACTAAAAAAAAAGGGTCCGGGTGCATTAAGATGCTTTAAAGGGACATTAAACCAAAAAAAATTATTTGATGATTCAGATGAAGAATACCATTTTAAACAACTTTCTAATTTACTTCTATTATCTAATTTGCTTCATTCTCTTGATTTTCTTTCCTGAAAAGCATATCTATATAGGCTCAGTAGCTTCTGATTGGTGGCTGCACATATATGCCTCGTGATTGGCTCACCCATGTGCATTGCTATTTCTTTAACAAAATATATCTAAAGAATGAAGCAAATTAGATAATAGAAGTAAATTGGAATGTTGTTTAAAATTGTATTTTCTATCTGAATCATAAAAGAAATGTTTTGGGTTTAATGTCCCTTTAATTTAAAGGGACACTAAACCCATTTTTTTTTTCTTTCATGATTCAGATAGAGCATGCAATTTTAAGCAACTTGCTAATTTACTAATATTATCATTTTTTCTTTGTTCTCTTGGTATCTTTATTTGAAAGGCAAGAATGTAAGTTTAGATGCTGGCCCATTGTTGGTGAACAACTTGGGTTGTCCTTGATGATTGGTGGATAAATTCATCCACCAATAAAAAAAAGTGCTGTCCAGAGATCTGAACCAAAAAAAAAGCTTAGATGCCTTCTTTTCAAATAAAGTTAGCAAAAGAATGAAGACAATTGCTAATAGGAGTAAATTAGAAAGTTGCTTAAAATTGCATTCTCTATCTGAATCATGAAAGAAAAAAATTGGGTTCAATGTCCCTTTAAAGCGATAGTCAAGTCAAAATTAAACTGTCATTATTCAGATAGAGCAGCAATTTTAAACAACTTTCCAATTTACTTCCATTATCTAAATGTGCACAGTCTTTTTTTTCCAGTGGCACCTGCTCCTACTGAGCATGTGCAAGATTCACAGAATATACTTCTATGCATTTTATGATTGGCAGATGGCTGTCACATGATGCATTAGGAAGGAAAATACAATCAGAAAAAAATCTACTATTCATTTGAAATTTAAACTAAGTGATTTTGCATAGTATTTTTATTATGCATTTATTGATTATACTATTCTACTGTGTTTAGCGGTCCTTTAAAATATTTATCCATCCACTTGTTATCCCAAATTGTGCGTTACTCTTTGCACAGAAGATAACAGCTATTGAATGTGCTCCACTTGTAATCTAGCTCTTAGGTGTCTGAAAAGGAGATGGTTTTACTAATCTAACTACTAAACCTTCCTATGGGGAACTTTAATCACAAACAACTGTTGCTCTCTAATGTATGGATATGGCATTAGGGGTTGGAATCTGCATTATAAATGCACGTGAGCTTTGTTGTGTGAAATTACAATGTAACAAGCTCTTTACTAAATCCTCAGGGTAGGTATAAAATAGCATTAAATGTTGTAACTTAAATTGTCATGAAACACATTTTTTTCTTCTTTCATGGTTCAGATAGAAAATACAATTTTAACCAGCTTTCCCATTTACTTCTATTATTTAATTTGCTTCATTCTTCAGATATCCTTTGTTGAAGAAATAGCAATGCACATGGGTGAGCCAGTCATATGAGGCATCTATGTGCAGCTACTGAGCCTATTTAGATATGCTTTTCAACAAAGGATATGAAGAGAATGAAGCAAATTTAGATCATAGAAGTAAATTGGAACGTTGTTTAAAAATTGCATGTTCTTTCTAAATCATGCAAGACATTTGTGTATACACATTGCACATGCGTTTTGTGATTGGCTAGCTGTCACGTGATGCAGGCAGTGTTAAATTGGTATAAACTTTTGCCAGAAACAAATCTACTACTGATTTGAAATTCAAAGTGCTATTGCATCATCTTTTTATTATGCGTGTGTCTTTTGCAATTCCATTGCATTTAATGGTCATTTAAAGGGATATTCATTGGTAAAAGTAAAATGCTCTATTTTTAGAACTTTGTATTTGTAATTTAATTTCCTTTTGTCATGCTTAATCCTACAAAGGGGTCAAACACATAAAATCTGTGGTCAGGGATAGGCAAGGTGTCCGTACACAGACACTGGTGTCCGTGACTAGCCCTTGCAGTGTCCGCCACAACCTTAGTATATCTTTTTTTTTCTGATTAAATAATAGGAATAAAAAAAAATATGTAGTGTGAATAAAGTTAGTGGCTTTTCAAGAGACAGCTAGCGATATTGGGTGATAAGTTATGGAAAAACTAAAGCCTGAGTGAAATACTGGATGTGTATCTGCATCTGTATAATAACACCCAGCTCTATACAAAGACACTGTAGTGACACTGGCACGTGGGTATAGCTAAACATGGGCTTTTTATAGAGTCAGTGGTAGCTGCATCTGTATAATAACACCCAGCTCTATACAAAGATACAGTAGTGACACTGGCACTTGGGTATAGCCAGAGGAGGGCTGGTTATAAGGTCAGTGGTATCTGCATCAGTATAATAACACCCAGCGCTATATAATGATACAGTAGTGACATTGGCACATGGGTATAGCCAGAGGAGGGCTGGTTATAGAATCAGTGGTATCTGCATTAGTATAATAACACCCAGCACTATATAATGACACAGTAGTGACATTGGCACTTGGGTATAGCCAGAGGAGGGCTGGTTATAGGGTCAGTGGTATCTGCATCAGTATAATAACACCCAGCACTATACAAAGACATAGTAGTGACACTGGTTCATGGGTATAGCCAAAAATTGGCTTTTTATAGGGTCAGTGGTAGCTGGATCAGTATAATAACACCCAGCTCTATACAAAGATACAGTAGTGACACTGGCACATGGGTATAGCCAGAGGAGGGCTGGTTATAGGGTCAGTGGTATCTGCATCAGTATAATAACACCCAGCACTATATAATGACACAGTAGTGACATTGGCACTTGGGTATAGCCAGAGGAGGGCTGGTTATAGAATCAGTGGTATCTGCATCAGTATAATAACACCCAGCACTATATAATGACACAGTAGTGACACTGGCTCATGGATATAGCCAGAGGAGGGCTGGTTATAGGATCAGTGGTATCTGCATCAGTATAATAACACCCAGCACTATACAAAGACACAGTAGTGACACTGGCACATGTGTATAGCCAGAGGAGGGCTGGTTATAGGGTCAGTGGTATCTGGATCAGTATAATAACACCCAGCACTAGATAACGACACAGTAGTGACACTGGCACATGGGTATAGCCAGAGGAGGGCTGGTTATAGGATCAGTGGTACATGTATCAGTATAATAACACCCAGCACTATATAATGACACAGTAGTGACACTGGCACATGGGTATAGCCAGAGGAGGGCTGGTTATAAGATCAATGGTATCTGCATCAGTATAATAACACCCAGCACTATATAATGACACAGTAGTGACACTGGCACATGGGTATAGCCAGAGGAGGGCTGGTTATAGAATCAGTGGTATCTGCATCAGTATAATAACACCCAGCACTATACAAAGACACAGCAGTGACACTGGCACATGCGTATAGCCAGATAAGGGCTGGTTATAGGGTCAGTGGTATCTGCATCAGTATAATAACACCCAGCGCTATATAATGATACAGTAGTGACACTGGCACATGGGTTTAGCTAGAGGAGGGCTGGTTATAGGATCAGTGGTATCTGCATCAGTATAATAACACCCAGCACTATATAATGACACAGTAGTGACACTGGCACATGGGTATAGCCAGAGGAGGGCTGGTTATAGAATCAGTGGTATCTGCATCAGTATAATAACACCCAGCACTATATAATGACACAGTAGTGACACTGGCACATGGGTATAGCCAGAGGAGGGCTGGTTATATGATCAGTGGTATCTGCATCTGTATAATAACACCAAGCACTATACAAAGACACAGTAGTGACATTGGCTCATGGGTATAGCCAGAGGAGGGCTGGTTATATGATCAGTGGTATCTGCATCTGTATAATAACACCCAGCACTATATAATGACACAGTAGTGACACTGGCACATGGGTATAGCCAGAGGAGGGCTGGTTATAGGATCAGTGGTATCTGCATCAGTATAATAACACCCAGCACTATATAATGACACAGTAGTGACACTGGCACATGGGTATAGCCAGAGGAGGGCTGGTTATAGAATCAGTGGTATCTGCATCAGTATAATATCACCCAGCACTATATAATGACACAGTAGTGACACTGGCACATGGGTATAGCCAGAGGAGGGCTGGTTATAGAATCAGTGGTATCTGCATCAGTATAATAACACCCAGCACTATATAATGACACAGTAGTGACACTGGCACATGGGTATAGCCAGAGGAGGGCTGGTTATATGATCAGTGGTATCTGCATCTGTATAATAACACCAAGCACTATACAAAGACACAGTAGTGACATTGGCTCATGGGTATAGCCAGAGGAGGGCTGGTTATATGATCAGTGGTATCTGCATCTGTATAATAACACCCAGCACTATATAATGACACAGTAGTGACACTGGCACATGGGTATAGCCAGAGGAGGGCTGGTTATAGGATCAGTGGTATCTGCATCAGTATAATAACACCCAGCACTATATAATGACACAGTAGTGACACTGGCTCATGGATATAGCCAGAGGAGGGCTGGTTATAGGATCAGTAGTATCTGCATCAGTATAATAACACCCAGCGCTATATAATGACACAGTAGTGACATTGGCACATGGGTATAGCCAGAGGAGGGCTGGTTATAGGATCAGTGGTATCTGCATTAGTATAATAACACCAAGCACTATATAATGACACAGTAGTGACACTGGCTCATGGGTATAGCCAGAGGAGGGCTGGTTATAGGATCAGTGGTATCTGCATCAGTATAATAACACCCAGCACTATATAATGACACAGTAGTGACACTGGCACATGGGTATAGCCAGAGGTGGGCTGGTTATAGGATCAGTGGTATCTGCATCAGTATAATAACACCCAGCACTATATAATGACACAGTAGTGACACTGGCTCATGGGTATAGGCAGAGGAGGGCTGGTTATAGGGTCAGTAGTATCTGCATCAGTATAATAACACCCAGCACTATATAATGACACAGTAGTGACACTTGCACATGTGTATAGCCAGAGGAGGGCTGGTTATAGGATCAGTGGTATCTGCATCAGTATAATAACACCCAGCACTATAAAATAATGTTTTTAATTTCAAATTTACCTTGGTGTCCTTCACTAAGGTCTGTACTTTGGAAAATGTCCGCCACAGCCTTTGTCTGTGCCTATCCCTGGCTGTGGTTCTATGTGACAACAGATGTGGATAAAGTTGGTGAACATATAAGAATCAAGCATACATGTGTATGCTTCAATCACTGGCTTAATTCTTATCTTGAGGAGAATGGGAGTATCCCAGAAGTGCAACTTTGATCAAGTGTTTAATCCTTTTGATGGAGTTAAACACATAGTACAAAAAGGGAATTAGTTTTAAATAAAAAAACAATATAAATAAAAAAACTGTCTAACAAAATAGAACATTTTTATTTTAAACTAGAACGTCCCTTTAATCAGAATACCTGCACAAAATGTACCCAAGTCTTATGTATCAGAGTGTGTTTATGTAGAGTTATTGCAGTCTGTAGATATAATGACCAGATGCCTGCTTCAGCCTTGTGTTTAACGCCTGCTGAATGAGAGTCTGTTGCATCAAAAGTATTGTGACCATCAAGTAAACTAAATCTGCAGCTAACATATATTGGCAAATAAGAAACTACTGAATGTTAAATGTAGTTGGTTGTAAATAATAATTTTTTTGGGGGTGGAATTGAGACCTCCTCACTCTGTACTGTTTCCCAATCCACCCACCAGCCCTTCAGACCTCTCCCTTCATGTATTTTGCTTGTGTCTTCTCTTACCATTCCAGTCTCCCCTAATTTCTCTCTGTCCATTCTCTATCAACCTCTCCGTTTTTTTTCTCTTTCTCCTTTATCTCTCTCTCTGTCTTCCTCCTTCAGCTCTCGCTGTCTTCCTCCTTCAGCTCTCGCTGTCTTCCTCCTTCAGCTCTCGCTGTCTTCCTCCTTCAGCTCTCGCTGTCTTCCTCCTTCAGCTCTCGCTGTCTTCCTCCTTCAGCTCTCGCTGTCTTCCTCCTTCAGCTCTCGCTGTCTTCCTCCTTCAGCTCTCGCTGTCTTCCTCCTTCAGCTCTCGCTGTCTTCCTCCTTCAGCTCTCTCTCTCTTCCTCCTTCAGCTCTCTCTCTCTTCCTCCTTCAGCTCTCTCTCTCTTCCTCCTTCAGCTCTCTCTCTCTTCCTCCTTCAGCTCTCTCTCTCTTCCTCCTTCAGCTCTCTCTCTCTTCCTCCTTCAGCTCTCTCTCTCTTCCTCCTTCAGCTCTCTCTCTCTTCCTCCTTCAGCTCTCTCTCTCTCTCTCTCTCTCTCTCTGTCTTCCTCCTTCAGCTCTCTCTCTGTCTTCCTCCTTCAGCTCTCTCTCTCTGTCTTCCTCCTTCAGCTCTCTCTCTCTGTCTTCCTCCTTCAGCTCTCTCTCTCTCTCTCTCTCTCTCTCTGTCTTCCTCCTTCAGCTCTCTCTCTCTCGCTCTCTGTCTTCCTCCTTCATCTCTCTCTCTCTCTCTCTCTCTCTCTCTCTGTCTTCCTCCTTCAGCTCTCTCTCTCTCGCTCTCTGTCTTCCTCCTTCATCTCTCTCTCTCTCTCTCTCTCTCTCTCTCTCTCTCTCTCTGTCTTCCTCCTTCATCTCTCTCTCTCTCTCTCTGTCTTCCTCCTTCATCTCTCTCTCTCTCTCTCTGTCTTCCTCCTTCATCTCTCTCTCTCTCTCTCTTTCTGTCTTCCTCCATTTCTCTCTCTTCCTCCATCTCTCTCTCGGCCTTCCTCTTTCATCTCTCTCTTCCTCCATCTCTCTCTCTTTCTTCTTCCATCTCTCTCTGTCTTTTTCATCTCTCTCTTCCTCCTTTATTTCTCTTTCTGTCTTCCTTCATCTCTCTCTCTCTTCCTCCATCTCTCTCTGTCTTCCTCTTTCATCTCTCTCTCGGCCTTCCTCTTTCATCTCTCTCGGCCTTCCTCTTTCATCTCTCTCGGCCTTCCTCTTTCATCTCTTCTCTCTCTGTCTTCCTCCTTCATCCCTCTCTCTCTGTCATCCTCCTTCATCTCTCTTTCTCCATCTCTCTCTCTTTTCTTTCATCTCTGTCTTCCTCCTTTATCTTTCTCTCTCTCTCTCTCTTTCCTTCATCTTTCTCGCTCGTCTTCCTCCTTCATCTCTTCCTCTCTTTTGGTCTATGTATTCCTCAGTAATGTTTCTGTCTCTCTTTCTTTCTTCCTTTTTTAATTTCTTTGTCTTTCTCCTTGATCCTCACATTTGCTGATTATTACTCCCTACCCTTCTTTCGCTTGGTTTCAATCTCTATCTCCCTCTTCATCTCTCGCTTTTTTCAGCTCTTTTTCACCATCTCTCTCTCTTCCTTATCTCTTTCTCTTCCTCTCCATCTCCCTCCTTTATCTATCTCTCTGTCTTCTTCCTTCATCTTTCTCTCATGTTCGTTCCTCCATCTCTCTCTCTCTTTCTCTCTCTTCCTCTATCTCTCTTCCTCCATCTCTCTCTCTCTTTCTCCATCTCTCTCCATCTCTCTCTCTCTTT
>NC_069509.1:60522961-60557961 GCF_027579735.1 Bombina bombina
CTTTCTTTCTTCCTTTTTTAATTTCTTTGTCTTTCTCCTTGATCCTCACATTTGCTGATTATTACTCCCTACCCTTCTTTCGCTTGGTTTCAATCTCTATCTCCCTCTTCATCTCTCGCTTTTTTCAGCTCTTTTTCACCATCTCTCTCTCTTCCTTATCTCTTTCTCTTCCTCTCCATCTCCCTCCTTTATCTATCTCTCTGTCTTCTTCCTTCATCTTTCTCTCATGTTCGTTCCTCCATCTCTCTCTCTCTTTCTCTCTCTTCCTCTATCTCTCTTCCTCCATCTCTCTCTCTCTTTCTCCATCTCTCTCCATCTCTCTCTCTCTTTCTCTCTTCCTCCATTATCTCTCTCGGTCTTTCGCCATCTCTCTCTCTCTCTTCCTCCATCATCTCTTTTTCTCTTCCTCCATCATCTCTTTTTCTCTTCCTCCTTCATCTCTCTTTTTCTCTTCCTCCTTCATCTCTCTCTCTCTCTCTCTCTCTCTCTCTGTCTTCCTCCTTCATCTCTCTCTCTCTTCCATCATCTCTCTCTCTATCTTCCTCCATCTCTCTCTCCATCTCTCTCTTCCTCCATCTCTATCTCTCTTCCTCCTTCATCTCTCTTCCTCAATCTCTCTCTCTCTCTTCCTCCATCTCTCTCTCTTCCTCCATCTCTCTCTCTCTTCCTCCTCCATCTCTCTCTCTCTTCCTCCTCCATCTCTCTCTTCCTCCTCCATCTCTCTCTCTCTTCCTCCTTCATCTCTCTCTCTATCTTCCTCCTGCATCTCTCTCTCTCTCTTCCTCCTGAATCTCTCTCTCTTCCTCCATCTATCCCTCTCTCTTCCTCCATCTATCTCTCTCTTCCTCCTGCATCTCTCTCTCTCTCTCTCTCTCTCTTCCTCCTTCATCTCTCTCTCTCTCTTCCTCCTTCATCTATCTCTCTCTCCTTCATCTCTCTCTCTCTCTCTCTCTCTCTCTCCAGCTCTCTCTCTCTTTCTCTTTCTCCATGTCTCTCTCTCTTCCTCATTCATCTCTCTCTCTCTTCCTCATTCATCTCTCTCTCTCTTCCTCATTCATCTCTCTCTCTCTCTCTCCCTCATTCATCTCTCTCTCTCTTCCTCATTCATCTCTCTCTCTTCCTCCTTCATCTCTCTCTTCCTCCTTCATCTCTCTCTCTCTCTCTCTTCCTCCATCTCTCTCTCTCTTTCTCCATCTCTCTCCATCTCTCTCTCTCTTTCTCTCTTCCTCCATTATCTCTCTCGGTCTTTCGCCATCTCTCTCTCTCTCTTCCTCCATCATCTCTTTTTCTCTTCCTCCATCATCTCTTTTTCTCTTCCTCCTTCATCTCTCTTTTTCTCTTCCTCCTTCATCTCTCTCTCTCTCTCTCTCTCTCTGTCTTCCTCCTTCATCTCTCTCTCTCTTCCATCATCTCTCTCTCTATCTTCCTCCATCTCTCTCTCCATCTCTCTCTTCCTCCATCTCTATCTCTCTTCCTCCTTCATCTCTCTTCCTCAATCTCTCTCTCTCTCTTCCTCCATCTCTCTCTCTTCCTCCATCTCTCTCTCTCTTCCTCCTCCATCTCTCTCTCTCTTCCTCCTCCATCTCTCTCTTCCTCCTCCATCTCTCTCTCTCTTCCTCCTTCATCTCTCTCTCTATCTTCCTCCTGCATCTCTCTCTCTCTCTTCCTCCTGAATCTCTCTCTCTTCCTCCATCTATCCCTCTCTCTTCCTCCATCTATCTCTCTCTTCCTCCTGCATCTCTCTCTCTCTCTCTCTCTCTCTCTCTTCCTCCTTCATCTCTCTCTCTCTCTTCCTCCTTCATCTATCTCTCTCTCCTTCATCTCTCTCTCTCTCTCTCTCTCTCCAGCTCTCTCTCTCTTTCTCTTTCTCCATGTCTCTCTCTCTTCCTCATTCATCTCTCTCTCTCTTCCTCATTCATCTCTCTCTCTCTTCCTCATTCATCTCTCTCTCTCTCTCTCCCTCATTCATCTCTCTCTCTCTTCCTCATTCATCTCTCTCTCTTCCTCCTTCATCTCTCTCTTCCTCCTTCATCTCTCTCTCTCTCTCTCTTCCTCCATCTCTCTCTCTCTTCCTCCTCCATCTCTCTCTTCCTCCTCCATCTCTCTCTCTCTTCCTCCTTCATCTCTCTCTCTATCTTCCTCCTGCATCTCTCTCTCTCTCTCTCTTCCTCCTGCATCTCTCTCTCTTCCTCCATCTATCCCTCTCTCTTCCTCCATCTATCTCTCTCTTCCTCCTGCATCTCTCTCTCTCTCTCTCTCTCTCTTCCTCCTTCATCTATCTCTCTCTCCTTCATCTCTCTCTCTCTCTCTCTCTCTCTCTCTCCAGCTCTCTCTCTCTTTCTCTTTCTCCATGTCTCTCTCTCTTCCTCATTCATCTCTCTCTCTCTCTTCCTCATTCATCTCTCTCTCTCTTCCTCATTCATCTCTCTCTCTCTCTCTCCCTCATTCATCTCTCTCTCTCTTCCTCATTCATCTCTCTCTCTTCCTCCTTCATCTCTCTCTTCCTCCTTCATCTCTCTCTCTCTCTCTTCCTCCATCTCTCTCTCTCTTCCTCTTTGGTCTCTCTCTGTCTTCCTCCTTCGTCTCTCTCTGTCTTCCTCCTTTGTCTCTCTCTGTCTTCCTCCTTCAGCTCTCTCTGTCTTCCTCTTCGTCTCTCTGTCTTCCTCTTCATCTATCTGTCTTCCTCCTCCATCTCTCTCTGTCTTCCCCCATCTCTCTCTGTCTTCCCCCATCTCTCTCTGTCTTCCCCCATCTCTCTCTGTCTTCCCCCATCTCTCTCTGTCTTCCCCCATCTCTCTCTGTCTTCCTCCTTCATCTCTCTCTGTCTTCCTCCTTCATCTCTCTCTTTCTTCCTCCTTCATCTCGCTCAGTCTTCCTCCATCTCTCTCTCTGTCTTCCTCCATCTCTCTCTCTGTCTTCCTCCATCTCTCTCTCTCTCTCTCTTCCTCCATCTCTCTCTCTGTCTTCCTCCTTCATCTCTCTCTCTCTGCCTTCCTCTTTCATCTCTTTCTCTGCCTTCCTCTTTCATCTCTTTCTCGGCCTTCCTCTTTCATCTCTCTTTCTCCATCTCTCTCTCTCTTTTCTTTCATCTCTGTCTTCCTCCTTTATCTATCTTTCTCTCTCTCTCTCTCTCTCTCTCTCTCTCTTTTTGCTTCATCTTTCTTGCTCGTCTTCCTCCTTCATCTCTTCCTCTCTTTTGGTCTATGTATTCCTCAGTAATGTTTCTGTCTCTTTCTTTCTTCCTTATTTAATTTCTTTGTCTTTCTCCTCGATCCTCACATTTGCTGATTATTACTCCCTACCCTTCTTTCGCTTGGTTTCATTCTCTATCTCCCTCTTCATCTCTCGCTTTTTTTCAGCTCTTTTTCACCATCTCTCTCTCTTCCTTATCTCTTTCTCTTCCTCTCCATCTCCCTCCTTTATCTATCTCTCTGTCTTCTTCCTTCATCTTTCTCTTGTCTTCGTTCCTCCATCTCTCTCTCTCTCTCTCTCTTTCTCTCTCTCTCTCTCTCTCTCTCTCTCTCTTCCTCCATCATCTCTTTTTCTCTTCCTCTTTCATCTATTTTTCTCTTCCTCCTTCATCTCTCTGTCTTCCTCCTTCATCTCTCTCTCTCTTCCTCCATCATCTCTCTATCTATCTTCCTCTATCTTCCTCCATCTCTCTTTCCATCTCTCTCTTCCTCCATCTCTATCTCTCTTCCTCCTTCATCTCTTTCTCTGTCTTCCTCCTTCATCTCTTTCTCTGTCTTCCTCCTTCATCTCTCTCTTCCTCTTTCATCTCTCTCTTCCTCTTTCATCTCTCTCTTCCTCCATCTCTCTCTCTCTCTCTCTCTCTCTCTCTCTCTTCCTCCATCTCTCTCTCTTCCTCCTTCATCTCTCTCTCTCTTCCTCCTGCATCTCTCTCTCTCTCTCTCTCTCTCTCTCTCTCTCTTCCTCCTGCATCTCTCTCTCTCTCTCTCTCTCTTCCTCCTGCATCTCTCTCTCTCTCTCTCTCTCTCTTCCTCCTTCATCTCTCCCTCTCTTCCTCCATCTCTCTCTCCTTCATCTCTCTCTCTCTCTCTCTCTTCCTCCATCTCTCTCTCTCTCTTCCTCCATCTCTCTCTCTCTCTCTCTTCCTCCTTCATCTCTCTCTCTCTCTCTCTCTCTCTCCCTCCATCTCTCTCTTCGTCCTTCATCTCTCTCTTCCTCCTTCATCTCTCTCTCTCTTCCTCCTTCATCTCTTTCTCTCTCCTTCATCTCTCTCTCTCTCTCCTTCATCTCTCTCTCTCTCTCCTTCATCTCTCTCTCTCATTCATATCTCTCTCTCTCTCGCTCTCTCTCTCTCTCTCCCTCCTTCATCTCTTCCTCCTTCATCTCTCTCTCTCTCTCTCTCTCTCTCTCTCTTCCTCCTTCATCTCTCTCTCTCTCTCTCTCTCTCCCTCCTTCATCTCTCTCTCTCTCCCTCCTTCATCTCTCTCTCTCTCTTCCTCCTTCATCTCTCTCTCTCTCTCTCTCTCTCTTCCTCCTTCATCTCTCTCTCTCTTCCTCCTTCATCTCTCTCTCTCTCTCTCTCTTCCTCCTTCATCTTTCTCTCTTCCTCCTTCATCTCTCTCTTTTCCTCCTTCATCTCTCTCTCTTTCTCCTTCATCTCTCTCTCCTTCATCTCTCTCTCTCTCATTCATATCTCTCTCTCTCTCTCTCTCTCTCTCTTCCTCCTTCATCCATCTCTCTCTCTCTCTCTCTCTCTCTCTCTTCCTCCTTCATCTCTCTCTCTCTCTCTCTCTCTCTCTTCCTCCATCTCTCTTTCTCTTCCTCTCTCTCTCTCTCTCTCTCTCTCTCTCTCTCTCTTCCTTCATCTCTCTCTTCCTCCTTCATCTCTCTCTTCCTCCTTCATCTCTCTCTTCCTCCTTCATCTCTCTCTTCCTCCTTTATCTCTCTTTCTGTCTTCATCCATCTCTCTCTCTCCTTTCTCTCTCTCTCTCTCTCTCTCTCTCTCTCTCTCTCTGTCTTCCTATTCATCTCTCTCTGTCTTCCTCCTTCATTTCTCTCTGTCTTCCTCCTTCATCTCTGTCTTCCTCCTTCATCTCTCTCTGTCATCCTCCATCTCCTCTCTCTCTCTTTGTCATCCTCCTTCCCCTCTCTCTCTCTGTCTTCCTCCTTCATCTCTCTCTTTCTCCATCTATCTCTTTTCTCCTACATTGGTGTGTCCGGTCCACGGCTTCATCCTTACTTGTGGGATATTCTCTTCCCCTACAGGAAATGGCAAAGAGAGCACACAGCAAGAGCTGTCCATATAGCCCCCCCTCTGGCTCCGCCCCCCAGTCATTCTCTTTGCCGCTCTGAACAAGTAGCATCTCCACGGGGATGGTAAAGAGTATGTGGTGTCGTCCAAAACAAAATTGCTTAATATTCCTTTCAAGGGTAAGACCCTTTTCGGGCCGGAATTGAAGGAGATTATTTCAGACATCACTGGGGGAAAGGGCCATGCCCTCCCTCAGGATAGGCCTTTCAAGGCTAAGAACAAATCTAATTTTCGTTCCTTTCGCAATTTCAGGAACGGACCGACTACTAACTCTGCAGCCTCTAGACAAGAGGGTAACTCTTCCCAGCCTAAACCAGCATGGAAACCATTGCAAGGCTGGAACAAGGGTAAACAGGCCAAGAAGCCTGCTGCTGCTACCAAGACAGCATGAAGGGGTAGGTTCCACATGCCTCGCTTATCTTCAGACCAGATAAAGAGACAGGCATTCTTACATTGCGTAGGAGACCTATTAAAGATGGGTGTGATACACCCAGTTCCAACAGCGGAACAAGGTCTGGGTTTTTACTCAAACCTGTTTGTGGTTCCCAAAAAAGAGGGAACTTTCAGGCCAATTCTGGATTTAAAAATTCTAAACAAATTCCTCAGAGTTCCATCATTCAAAATGGAAACCATTCGGACGATTTTACCAACAATCCAGGAGGGTCAATATATGACTACCGTGGACTTAAAGGATGCGTACCTGCATATTCCTATCCACAAAGATCATCATCAGTTCCTGAGGTTCGCCTTTCTGGACAAACATTACCAGTTCGTGGCTCTTCCATTCCGTTTGGCCACTGCTCCCAGAATTTTCACAAAGGTGCTAGGGTCCCTTCTAGCGGTTCTAAGGCCAAGGGGCATTGCTGTAGCACCTTACCTAGACGACATTCTAATCCAAGCGTCGTCCCTTTCCAAAGCAAGGGCTCATACAGACATTGTTTTAGCCTTTCTCAGGTCTCACAGGTGGAAGGTGAACGTAGAAAAGAGTTCACTGTCCCCGTCCACAAGGGTTCCTTTTCTGGGAACAATAATAGATTCTGTAGAGATGAAGATTTTCCTGACAGAGGTCAGAAAATTAAAGCTTCTAAACGCTTATCAAGCTCTTCAATCTATTCCTCAGCCTTCCATAGCTCAGTGCATGGAGGTAATAGGATTAATGGTTGCAGCAATGGACGTGGTTCCTTTTGCTCGAATTCATCTAAGACCATTACAACTGTGCATGCTCAAACAGTGGAATGGGGATTATGCAGACTTGTCTCCCCAGATTCAAGTAGACCAGGTAACCAGAGACTCACTCCGCTGGTGGTTGACTCAGGATCACCTGTCTCAGGGAATGAGTTTTCGCAGACCAGAGTGGGTCATCGTCACGACCGACGCCAGTCTCTTAGGCTGGGGCGCGGTCTGGGACTCCCTGAAAGCTCAGGGTCTATGGTCTCGGGAAGAGTCTCTCCTCCCGATAAACATTTTGGAACTGAGAGCGATATTAAATGCGCGCCTGGCCTCACCTAGCGAAGGCCAGATTCATAAGATTCCAGTCGGACAACATGACGACTGTAGCGTACATCAATCATCAGGGGGGGAACAAAGAGTTCCTTGGCGATGAGACAAGATCATCAAATGGGCGGAGGATCACTCCTGCCACCTATCTGCAATTCACATCCCAGGAGTGGACAACTGGGAGGCGGATTATCTGAGTCGTCAGACTTTCCATCCGGGGGAGTGGGCACTCCAGATATGGATCTGATGGCGTCTCGTCAGAACTCCAAGGTTCCTCGATACGGGTCCAGATCCAGGGATCCCAAGGCGACACTAGTGGATGCACTAGGGGCGCCTTGGTCGTTCAATCTAGCTTATGTGTTTCCACCGTTCCCTCTCCTTCCCAGGCTTGTAGCCAGGATCAAACAGGAGAAGGCCTCAGTGATTCTAATAGCTCCTGCGTGGCCACGCAGGACTTGGTATGCAGACCTGGTGAATATGTCATCGGCTCCACCATGGAAGCTACCTTTGAGACAGGATCTTCTAGTACAAGGTCCATTCGAACATCCAAATCTAGTCTCTCTGCAACTGACTGCTTGGAAATTGAACGCTTGATTCTATCTAAGCGTGGGTTTTCAGATTCAGTTATAGATACTCTGGTTCAAGCCAGAAAACCTGTAACTAGGAAAATTTACCATAAGATATGGCAAAAATATATCCGTTGATGTGAATCCAAGGGATTCTCTTGGAGTAAAATTAAAATTGCTAGGATACTTTCCTTTCTCCAAGAGGGTTTGGATAAAGGTTTGTCAGCTAGTTCTTTAAAAGGACAGATATCTGCTCTGTCTGTTTTGTTACACAAACGTCTGGCAGCCGTGCCAGATGTACAGGCGTTTGTACAGGCGTTAGTTAGAATCAAGCCTGTCTACAGACCTATGACTCCTCCTTGGAGTCTAAATTTAGTTCTTTCAGTTCTTCAGGGGGTTCCGTTTGAACCCTTACATTCCATAGATATTAAGTTACTATCTTGGAAAGTTCTGTTTTTGGTTGCTATTTCTTCTGCTAGAAGAGTTTCTGAATTATCTGCCTTGCAGTGTACTTCTCCCTATCTGGTATTCCATACAGATAAGGTAGTTTTACATACCAAGCCTGGTTTTCTTCCAAAGGTAGTTTCCAACAGGAATATTAACCAGGAAATAGTTGTTCCTTCTCTGTGTCCGAATCCAGTTTCGAAGAAGGAACGTTTGTTACACAACCTAGATGTGGTCCGTGCTTTAAAATTCTATTTAGAAGCAACAAAGGATTTCAGACAGACATCATCCTTGTTTGTCGTTTATTCTGGTAAGAGGAGAGGGCAGAAAGCTACTGCTACCTCTCTTTCTTTTTGGCTGAAAAGCATCATCCGATTCGCTTATGAGTCTGCCGGACGGCAGCCTCCTGAACGAATTACAGCTCACTCTACTAGAGCTGTGGCTTCCACATGGGCCTTCAAGAACGAGACTTCTGTTGATCAGATCTGTAAGGCAGCGACTTGGTCTTCTCTGCATACTTTTGCCAAATTTTACAAATTTGATACTTATGCTTCTTCGGAGGCTGTTTTTGGGAGAAAGGTTTTGCAAGCCGTGGTGCCTTCCGTTTAGGTAACCTGACTTGTTCCCTCCCTTCATCCGTGTTCTAAAGCTTTGGTATTGGTTCCCACAAGTAAGGATGAAGCCGTGGACCGGACACACCAATGTAGGAGAAAACAGAATTTATGTTTACCTGATAAATTTCTTTCTCCTACGGTGTGTCCGGTCCACGGCCCGCCCTGGCTTTTAGTCAGGTTTAAAAATTTTATTCCATACACTACAGTCACCACGGCACCCTATAGTTTCTCCTTTTTCTCCTAACCGTCTGTCGAATGACTGGGGGGCGGAGCCAGAGGGGGGGCTATATGGACAGCTCTTGCTGTGTGCTCTCTTTGACATTTCCTGTAGGGGAAGAGAATATCCCACAAGTAAGGATGAAGCCGTGGACCGGACACACCGTAGGAGAAAGAAATTTATCAGGTAAACATAAATTCTGTTTTCTTTCATCTCTGTCTTCCTCCATCTCTCTCTCTCATCCTCCTTCATCTCTCTCTGTCTTCCTCCTTCATCTCTCTCTCTCTTCCTCCTTCATCTCTCTCTGTCTTCCTCCTTCCTCCTTCATCTCTTCCTCTCTTTTGGTCCATGTATTCCTCAGTAATGTTTCTGTCTCTCTATCTTCCCTATTTAATTTCTTTGTATTTCTCCCTGATCCTCACATTTGCTGATTATTACTCCCTACCCATCTTTCGCTTGGTTTCAATCTCTATCTCCCTCTTCATCTCTCACTTTTTTCAGCTCTTTTTCACCATCTCTCTCTCTTCCTTATCTCTTTCTCTTCCTCTCTATCTCCCTCCTTTATCTCTCTATCTGTCTTCCTTCCTTCCTCTCTCTCGACCTCCTTCCTCCCTCTCTCTCTCTCTCTCTCTCTCTCTCTATCTTCCTCCTTCATCTCTTCCTCCCTTTTGGTCCATGTATTCCTCAGTCATGTTTCTGTCTTCTTTCTTCCCTTTTTAATTTCTTTGTCTTTCTCCCTGATCCTCACGTTTGCTGATTATTACTCCCTACCCATCTTTCACTTGGTTTCAATCTCTATCTCCCTCTTCATCTCTCGCTTTATTCAGCTCTTTTTCACCATCTCTCTCTCTCTCTTCCTTATCTTTCTCTTCCTCTCCATCTCTGTCACTTCCTTTTCATCTCTTTGACACTTCCTCCCATCTATCTTTCTCCCTCCCACATTTCAGTCTATTCCATCTGTTTCTTATTCCTTCCCTGTCTCTTTCTTTCAGTATCCCTCTCTCCCTCTCTCTCTCCCTACCTCTCTCTCTCCCTTCTTCTCTCTCTCTCTCTCTCTCTCTCTCTCTCTCTCTCTCTCTCCTGCCCCTTCATCTCCATCTCTTGCCCTATCCCTCACCTCTCTCTTACTCTATAATGCTCTTCATCTTTCTCTCTCCTTCCCTATTTCTGTCTTTCTCCCCACCAGTCTCCCCATTTTTTATTTTCCATTTTAATCTCTTTTCCTCCTCCTCTATCTATCCCCATCTCTTGTCTCCTATATTTATTACTCTGTCTCTGTAATTAAAATTGTACAGAAAATAGGAGGGCGCTAGAAAGCTAATAGTAAAAACATTTATTCATGGACCCTGCAAAATATTGGTATATTTTTTAAAAAAAGGGGACGTCTCCCCTATAAAAGAAATAAATAGTAACGTATCACATGTGAAATAGGCAAAAAAAAGAGGCCTTCCTATACCCCCATTAAAAAATATATATCTATGTATAAACAGTCTCGATTTAGAAAATTCAAGCAAATAGTTGTCACCTTCGGCAATGTTGTATAAAAACTGTATCACTTGTATCGCTTATTGGAAACAAAAGACAAATCCTCTATTAGCAAGTCGGTTTTAACAGCTTCTAATTAGACAAGATATAGACAGTCACCTGTATCCCTCTTGGAGAAAAAGAGACAGATCCTTCGTGAGCGTTTTATGGCTTTTCACCACTTGTCTTTTCTGGAGACTGTTAGAGCGATCTCACTCACCCCTCCACCTCCAGGAAATTGGTTCCGTTGTTGCACTAGGCTCTTGATTGTCCTATGTTCCGGGTGCTGGCTTCGATTCCTCCTTCCATTGAGACTATGCCTCCAAAGTGCTGAGTGCAATGTTGTAGAAAAGACCGCCCGCTCTTAGCGTATATGTCATGCGCGGGTCTATTGCTAGGTACCTAGACTGCAGTCTGATCAATGTAGTATGCAGGAACTCAGCTTCTACGCATTTTACCCATTGATTGGGCTTTTTCAAGATCACCATTTTTTAATGGTGGTATAGGAAGGCCTCTCTTTTTTTGCCTATTTCACATGTGATACGTTACTATTTATTTCTTTTATAGAGGAAACGTCCCCTTTTTTTAAAATATACCAATATTTTGCAGTGTCATGAATAAATGTGTTTTTTACTTTTCGCTTTCTAGCGCCCTCCTATTTTCTGTACAATCTGATCTAGTGTTTTAATTTGAAGGGAGGTGGATTTGGAGTGGCATTTTATGGTAATTTTAAGCTTAGCGCTGACTTTCTCTTTTGCATTTTGGTCTCTGTAATTAACACATAGGGAAATTGAACACACATTTTCAGTTACAATAGTAAAAAATAACATGTCAAAAGTGTAGTATTTTGTAAATTTATATATTTTCTATTCCTTTGTATCCTTTCCGTGTTTTGTCTCTTTTATGAACCAGAGTCCTCGGTTGTGCCTGAGGAAGGGACACAGCCTGATACAGAAACCGATATCACTTCTCCAGGAGGATCTCAAGAGCTTGATGATTTTGAAGCGGTTGCCACAGAAGAAACCGCATGCGAGGAGAAGACTGATAAGAAGACAGAAGGAATAAGCAGGGTGAGTCTGAAATAATGGCAAGGTCCTTTCTGTTTTATGAAATGTTATATGCTTAGAGTCACAGGGATTGAAACTTTCTTATTGTAAATAAAACAAATTATGAAGAAGCAGGGGTAGACGGTGGTAATTGTGTTTGTACAGGAAGTAACTACATTTTTTTATTTTTTTCTGAAGTCCTCCTCCACCTCCAGCCAAGAAGATTCTTCTGCTCATCAACCGGAAGAACCAGAAGCTGGTGGAATCCCCATTGAAGGGTCCACTCGTGAGATTCCCTTTCAACCCTCCCAACCTTTGTGCAAGTCCAGCTCTTCCCCTGAACTTCAGACCTTACAGGAGTTACCACGGGAGCCAGACACCAAAGAAGAAACCAAGCAGTCAACTGCAGATCTCAAACCATTACCACTGGCTACTAACACCGAGCCTGAAGTCCACCCTAGCCCATCTGCCAAAACTGAAGTGGATGGTGGTTTTGGAGCAACTGCTATGCCGGAAACAGGGAGCAGGCTTGAACCAGGAGTGATAAACCAATCTCCACAGTCTCCTAGTGGATATCGCCCTAGAGGACACACCATCTCAGACTCTGAGCCCTCCAGGAGGGGGAGAAGAATTAACGTAGATGCTTTCAAAAGTAGCACAAAATCATCCAAAGCTGACAAGGTTCCCGGAATAGATCCGAGGTAAACTAGCACAAAGCATTTTTTTAAATTTATTTATTCACACAGTTGCTGTTGTTTAGAACATGAATGCCCAATTTCTTTTTTATATGCATAGCTGGTCTCTAATGGTGGGATTGGCCTGGGAGTCACATTACATTCACAATTGCACGAGAGATAACTGATCGAAAAATTAGTTAGTTTGAAATTACACAGGAACTTGGTTACTATTAACGAATGTAATGTAAGTGTATCTTCTACTCAAATTTATATATATATAGTATGCAAATTGACTGCACTCACTGGATTTGTGATAAATAATACAAATGTATTGTTTAAATCATAGTAACGTTTTGGGGTCCACAAACCCCTTCCTCAGACCAAGTGGCACCCTGGTTGATGACTTTGCAGCAGTAAGAGTGCAGATAACTAATGGAATTGTGTGTGTATATATATATATATATATATATATTTTTTTTATATATTTATATATACATACATATATTATATACTAATAACAAATTACTGATGTCTGTTTTATGCTCAGTGTTGCTGTACGCCTCACATAAAACGTTTGGGTGCTGGATGGGCCCACAGGTAATAGTTTGTTGCCAGAGATCCAAATGGGAGAATTAATAAAATCTCACTGCTGAGCGGGTGCCGACAGTTGCGGAAGAATTAAGCCGCAAATACCAGATAACTAAAAACGAGGTTGCACTCCAAAATCTACTTAAAACAGAAAACGTTATTTCATCACACAGTCTATGATTCAGCGCTGCTGAAGGTGTCGTCCTGTATCAGTTTTGTGATGTGATGGAATAAAGTTTTCTGTTTTTAATAAGATTTTGGAGTGTGACCCCTGTTTGTGCTCTCTAATAGTTTGGGTGACCCTGGTTAAATATTTATGACAGTGAATAAACTCTAGTCGTTTTTTCAGTAAATAACATGTTAGTGACGCAGTGAAAATTCATTTGTTCAAGCCGTATCTCTTGTTATGACATTTTATTTCCAGTGAAAGATGTTTTCCATTTAAATAGCACAATGGACCTTAATACTCTCTGTTCTTCTTCAGCTTTGTGTTTTTGCAGCTGTACCATTCCCCCTTTTTTGGGGATGAGTCCAACAAGCCCATATTTGTACCCAATACACAGGTACGTAGTATGAAGCTGAGTGTCTGGAATCAGTATCGAGAAATGCTGGAGTCATCCTATCTGTAGTAGAAACCATACTGCTTTTGTGAATATAGAACACAGGAAATTGTTTGTTTAAGGGCCATACTAGTTGAAAAATTGCAAGCTATAGATGTTTAGAGCATTTAACTTAAATGTTTTATTTCATCATTCATATAGAGCATGCCATTTTAACCCTTTGAGTGCTAAGCACTTTCCCACCTGGGTGCTAATCTTTTTTAAGTTTATTTTTTTTATTTTTTGAAGAAAAAAAAACAACTTTTTTTTTCTTTCAGATCCCCAAGATACACTGTTGGAAAGGATAGGCGATTACCTTTCCAACGGTGGGTCTTGGGGGTCTGTAGCTGCTTAGATGCCTGAGATACAGGCTTCTTAGCAGCATGCCCCCTGCTCCTATACTTAAAGTGAAGGTAAACTTTGGTGAATGAAAGCCCATTTTTTAAAAATACTATTAAAAACAGGGGCACTTTAATTCATCAAAGTTTACAAAGCAGCTGTTTTGTTAAAAAAAATTACCTTTTTTTTCTTTTCACAGCTAGAGCAGCTTCCCCCACCTAGAGATCCTCTCTTCACACGTCAGCAATGACTAATCCTGCTTCCTCCAATCACAGCTTCCCCCAGGGTAGTCATTGCCTGAGGCCATGCTGTGATTGGAGAAAGCCGGATTTGTCATTGCTGACGTGTGAAGAGAGGATTTCTAGGTGGGGGAAGCTGCTCTAGCTGTGAAAGGAAAATAAGGTTATTTTGTTAAAACGGCTGCTTTGTAAACTTTGATGAGTGAAAGTGCCCCTGTTTTTAATAGTATTTTTAATAACAGACTTTCATTCACCAAAGTTTACCTTCACTTTAACATTAAGTATAAATAAAGTTGTGCAGTGACGTCATCACGTCATTGCGCGTGAGGTCAACGTGAAGCCCCAGCGATGCCTGTCACTATGCAGGCACAATCGCCGGGGTAGGAGCGGGTGGGAGCCCCCAGATCTCCCTCAAGGTGGGAGAGTGCTAGCGACGGCTCTGAGCCATCATTAGCACCAGAGTGGAAAACTGTGCGACGGCTCAGAGCCGTCATTAGCACTCAAGGGGTTAAATAACTTTTTATTTTATTTATATTATCTTATTTGTTTTGCTCTCCTTTGTATCTTTTGTTGAAAAGTATGCCCAGGTAGGCTCAGAAGCTGATTGGTGGCTGCACATATATGCCTCTCGTCATTGGCTTTCAGCTAGCTCCCAGTAGTGCATTACTGCTCCTTCAACAAAAGTTACCAAGAAAATGAAGCAAATTAGATAATAGAAGTAAAGTTGGAAAGTTGTTTAAAATGTCATGATCTGTCTGAATCATAAAAGAAACATTTTGGATTTCATGTCCCTTTAAGACTATAAACCATGCACTATTGTGTGTTTATCCCCCGCAAATCTGGTACACGCACAGTAGGAGTACCGATTGGGACCTGCAGAGCACTGCTCAGATGTGGAACTAGCGCGCTACTGATTGCATCATCTGTTGTTTCCGTTTGGAACATTTTTCTAGAAGCATTTTTACTTATGTTTAAAATTGAAAGGAACCCGTGCACATTCAATTTGTGACCTTTTTATCGATTTACAGGGACATTAAACTGCTGTGCACAACTACATAAGATTAGTAACTACTCGCTATGTTATTGCATTTTATGCTGTTCCTGCAGCGCTTTACAAATCAGTTCTCCTGTTTTAATAGCTTTAAATGTGCCAGATACTGAAGCTCCGCCTCTTTGTACTGGGGGCAGCCATCTTGGTTCTCCGGTATTCTCACAGCCTGTGACAGAAGCTGTGCCCACTCACAGATCAGTAATATTGTCTATTTTTTACACCTGTATAATGTGCTTCAGGTTAGTGTGCATGGTACATCTGTGAGCTTAACATTTTTTACACAGTTTTACATTTACACAAAATATATTTAAAAAAACAGTCAGCAATAATATAGAGCAATGCAGCAGCTGCAAAAATGTAAAGCTCCTACTTTGTATCAAGCACTATAACCTGAAGCACTTTATACAGCTGTAAAAAAGTTGACAACCTCATTGATACGTAAATGAATACAGCTTTTGTCTCAAGCTGTGCGTTTACTTAAACTCCAAGATGGCAGCCCCAGTAAAGAGGCGGAGCTTCCGTATCTGGCACCTTTATGCTATTAAAACAGTAGAAATTATTTGAAAAGAGCGGCAGGAACAGGATGACAGCAATAACATAATGAGCAGTTACTATTCTTTTTTAGTTGTACACCGCAGTTTAATGTACGTTTAAGTTTTACTAGATGAATGCCAGATAGAGTTTTCATCTCTAGCAGTAGCGCATCAGTAACATATGAGTGACATTCACTGCTACAGTTCACATTCTCTCTTGGTAAGAGTTTTATCAGTACAAAAAAAAATCCTATTTCACAAATGCTTTATAAGATGTCTTTAGGACCAATAGACTTGACTGTCCATTACACTTCAGCAATGGAGATTTGTATAACCTTTAAACGTCTCTTACTTTAGTGTATAATTGTGTGTTTCATTCTCCCTGTAGATGCCAAAAAGCAAAATCTGTAACAGGTTTTCAAAATGCTGCAAATTGCGTAAAGCAGATATTTGATTTGCAGCATTTACAAGTTACAGACTTAATGTTTTAACCTTTCTAGGGATTGTACGATAAGCATGATGTTTACACCAAAGCAACACATGTTCAATATAATATTAAACAATGAAAAAACATAGTTTATTTTTTACAATTATTGACTAAGACCTGATACACAATCGGACAAATTCTTTTAGTCACTTGCTGATTGTAAAATGTACCACTAATATCCCATACTGCACTTCTGCAGTCGTTATGTAATACATGGATGTATGGGGCCCCTGGGAAAACCAGTACTTGCGATGTGTGCCATAGTGTTTTTAGCCCAAGGAAAATGTGTGCTTTGGGGTGACAACTCAAAAAAGCCCTCTAGAGAAAGGAACAGCATACAGAGGGTACCCTGCAACCATACCTCAATCTAGCCCTGAGCCACTGGGTGTTTTTGTTTATAGCCATAAATTTATATGCAGCCCTTAAAGTGATGGAAAGCCAAGCTTTTAGTGATCACATAGTATAAAAAGGGTGCTAAACTCATCCTTTCTGTGCTGCGGCTGCTCGCTAAAGTCAGCGGCCTCTCGGCTGCCTGTCAAGGAGGTGACGTTTCCACCTCTAAACCAAAAGCCTTGCTTGTCATCTAACAGTGTTCTGTATGCTAGCACGGTTATTGGTTTAGAGGTGGAAACGTCACCTCATTGGTAGAGAGTGCTGTGGGCTTCCAGAAGCGCTGACTTTAGTGAGATGCCACACGTCAAGACAGGGTGAGTTTGGCACCCTTTTATTTTAATACGTGATCGCTGAAAGTCCAGTTTATTTTTATTGATGGGAAATCTTAGCGTTTTTAAGACGTTGATCTGCTGCTCCATGTGTTAGGAAATAGCCATTACTGATGTAATAAATATAACATTGTTCTGTTTACGTTGGTCCCATATACACTGGTGTGTCTGTAGGTTGCAAGTTAGAACTGTATCTGTTCTGTACTTATACATGTTTTATCTTTACCCATTGGAACAGTCAAAAATTAAAAAAACACTGAGCATTTTACTTTTTTTAAATTGTATTATTTTATATTTTAATACATATATTTCTCTGCAGACATTTGACAGAACTATGAAGCTGCTGGACCAGATACCTTCATATGATACACATAAAATTGGAGTTCTTTATGTTGGGGAAGGGCAGGTAAAGTTAAAAATACAAATGCGAGTGCAAGTTTGCATTATGGTTGCAAGGTAGTGCATATAGAAAAAGAGGTTTTGTGATGGCACTGTGACTTAAAGGGACATTATACACTCATTTTTTTCTTTGCATAAATGTTTTGTAGATGATCTATTTATAAAGCCCCTAAAGTTTTGTTTTTTTTTAAATGTATAGTTTTGCTTATTTTTAAATAATATTGCTCTGATTTTCAGACTCCTAACCAAGCCCCAAGTTTTTATGAGAATACCGTCAGATACCTACTCTAACTTGCTCCTGATTGTGTAAAGGGTCTTTTCATATGCAAAAGAAGGGGGGGGGGTCTTATTTCCCACTTGCAGTGGGCTTTCCAACTACCTTTTCAGCAGAGCTAAACTTAGAGCTTCTAAGTAAGTTTTTAAACAGTTTTATACTGCATTTTTATATCAGTATCTGTGCATCTTATTCTTTATAGTAGTGTCTATTACATGCAGTTATATGAAAATGAGTGTATACTGTCCCTTTAAATGGATATTAAACAGTTAACAAGTGCTAGATATAATTTGTACTCTAAGCAAAGTTTGGCCTAAAAATATGTAGATTTATTTCTTAAATTAATTTTTTAACCCCTTGGCTACAGGTAATTTCAGAGAAAAACTTGACCAAAGCACCAGATAATTTTTAGGATGTTTGCTATCACTCTGATTAAACAGAAATAGATTTGACCGCCAGATATGATCATATAAAAAAAAAGTTGTTAACTTTTTCACAAACTTTGGGTTTCTCACTGAAATGATTTACACACAACTACTGCAGTTATATGACAAATGGTTATAAAAGCTTCTCTGGGATCCCCTTTGTTCAGAAACAGCAGTCATGCATGACTTTGCCATTGCTTTTTGGCCAATAGAATGCCACTAATTGCAGATCCTCACCTTATGTGAAATTCCTGGCTATGAAGGGTTAATCGGTTAACTTGTAAGAGTAATTTTTGATGCAGAGTAGAGATTAATCTCCCACTCCCTGATCCCTACCTCATCCCTCCCAAATAGCTCTCTTTCCTCCCTCACCCCCGCTGGTCTACAAATATGCAGTTTAGGGTTTTTGTGTTTCTAATTTTTTTTTTGTATTATTACTATTTTCCTCACAGTGTAGTGATAACTCCTCAACCCTTCCACCACTCTGATCCCCCTCCAACAGCTCTTTACTCCTCCCCCCTCTCACTACTGGTTGCCATCTTAGGCACTGGCACCTGTCTGCCAGTACCCAGTTTATTTTTTCTGTAGTGTAGTAGTGCTCCTCCCCCCCTCCCTGCGATCATTAATTATGCCCCCCTTCTAATTTCCCTTTTGTTTTGGTAGTGTAGCTTCCCATCCCTCCCTCTCCTTCACTGTGCCCCCCACCCGCCGGGCTATAAATATATATATATATATATATATATATATATATATGTGTGTGTGTCTTTCTTTCTAATGACACAGTGAGTCCTCGGATTATCATAATTACTTGTTGACCAGCAGGAGGAGGCAAAGAGCACCACTGCAAAGCTGTTAAATACCACTCTCCTACCCACAATCCCCAGTCATTCTCTTTGCCTGTAAATAGTTGCAAGGAGGTGGTAAAGTTAGGTGTCTGAATGAATTTCTTCAATCAAGAGTTTATTTTCAAAGCAGAGCAGGTTGTTCTGATCTTTGCTGGGGTCTAGCCGTAGCCCATGTCAGTCTCTTCAGTAGAGCAGTGGTGGTTTTTAAGCATTTGGGAACTTGTGGGATATAATCCACACTGTGCCTCTCAAACAGTTTGTTGCTGCCCTTTTTGGAAAGCCTGTGTAAGTTTATAGAGTCTTTCTTTTTTCCAAAGGTCCATGGGAGTCGGATGCCTCTTAAACTTTGTGTGCTGCCCTGCTGCCAGGCAGATTTATCTTTTGGTAAGTGCTACGTTTATTTTTTATATAAAAGATTGTGGCACTTTAACAGTTAATACTGTTTGAGGGACGTGTCTACATTTTTCTTTCATGTAATTGGCAAGAGTCCATCAGCTAGTGGCGTATGGGATATACAATCCTACCAGGAGGGGCACAGTTTCCCAAACCTCAAAATGCCCATAAATATACCCCTCACCACACCCACAGTTCAGTTTTACAAACTTTGCCTCCTATGGAGGTAGTTAAGCAAGTTTGTGCTAAGATTTCTACGTTGACATGCGCTTCTCATCATTTTGAAGCCCAATTCATCTCAGAGTACAGCTAATGTCAGAGGGATGTGAAGGGAGTATCACCCATTGAATGCAATGATTTCCCTAACGGGGGTCTATTTCATAGGTTCTCTGTTATCGGTCGTAGAGATTCATCTCCTACCTCCCTTTACAGATCGACAATATAGTCTCATATACCATTACCTCTACTGATAACTGTTTCAGTACTGGTTTGGCTATCTGCTATATGTGGATGGGTGTCTTTTTGGTAAGTATGTTTTTTATTACTTAAGACACCCCAGCTATGGTCTGGCACTTTATGCATTTATATAAAGTTCTAAATATATGTATTGTACTTATATTTGCCATGAGTCAGGTTCATGTATTTCCTTGTGCAGACTGTCAGTTTCATATTTGGGAAATAAGACATATTAAGAAATATTTTCTTACCTGGTGTTTTAGTCTTTTTTCAATTGACTACTTTTAACTCTTTCAAATTGCGGGCAGCATTAGGCCCGCCGGTGCGCCAAATGCTAAACTTTATTGCGTCATTATTGGCGCGAGAATTTTTTTGGCGCAAAAGGTACGTCCATTGATGCAGGTTCGTCACTTCCGGCGTCATAGTTAACGCGGAAGTCTTACACACGGTTACGTTGTTAGTGACGCAGGTGTGTCATTTCCGGATGTTGTTGGCGCCAAAAAAATTTCTCTCACGTTGTGCGTCATACTTGCCGCCAAATTTTTCAGTAGTTTTATACCCCATTGCTGTTTGCCTCTTGCCTTTCTCTATTTCAGAGGGCTATGCTGTTTGCATTTTTTCCCATTCCTGAAACTGTCATATAAGGAAATTGATAATTTTTCTTTATATGTTGTTTTTTCTTTTACATTTTGCAAGATGTCTCAATCTGATCCTGCCTCAGAAGTATCTGTTGGAACGTTGCAGCCTGAAATCGGTTCTACCAAAGCTAAGTGCATTTGTTGTAAGATTGTGGAAATTATATCTCCAAATGTCATTTGTAATAGTTGTCATGATAAACTTTTACATGCAGAGAATGTTTCCATCAGTAATAGTACATTGCCAGTTGCACTTCCTTCAACTTCTAATGTACATGATATACCTATGAATTTTAAAGAATTTGTTACTGATTCTATTCAGAAGGCTTTGTCTGCATTTCCGCCTTCTAATAAACTTAAAAGGTCTTTTAAAACTTCTCATAAAGTTGATGAAATTTCAAATGACCAGCAACATAATGATTTATCCTCCACTGATGAGGATCTATCTGATTCAGAAGATCCTTCCTCAAATATTGACACTGACAAATCTACTTATTTGTTTAAAATAGAGTATATTTGTTTTTTGTTAAAAGAAGTATTAATTACTTTGGATATTGAGGAAGCTAGTCCTCTTGACATTGACTAGTAAGCGTTTAAATGCTGTTTTTAAACCTCCTGTGGTTACTCCAGAGGTTTTTCCTATTCCTGATGCTATTTCTGATATGATTTCTAAGGAATGGAATAAGCTAGGTACTCCTTTTATTTCTTCTTCAAGGTTTAAAAAATTGTATCCTTTACCAGCAATTTCTATAGAGTTTTGGGAAAAGATCCCCAAAGTTGATGGGCTATTTCTACTCTTGCTAAACGTACCACTATTCCTATGGAAGATAGTACTTCTTTTAAAGATCCTTTAGATAGGAAACTTAAATCCTATCTAAGGAAAGCCTATTTATATTCAGGTCATCTTCTCAGGCCTGCAATTTCTTTGGCTGATGTTGCGGCTGCATCAACTTTTTGGTTGGAGAATTTAGCGCAACAAGAATTGGATTCTGACATATCTAGCATTGTTCGTTTACTGCAACATTCTAATCATTTTATTTGTGATGCTATTTTTGATATTATCAAAATAGATGTTAGATCCATGTCTTTAGCTATTTTAGCTAGAAGAGCTTTGTGGCTTAAATCTTGGAATGCTGATATGACATCTAAGTCCAGATTATTATCGCTTTCTTTCCAAGGTAATAATTTATTTGGTTCTCAATTGGATTCTATTATTTCAACTGTTACTGGAGGAAAGGGGTTTTTTTCTGCCTCAGGATAAAAAACCTTAGGGTAAATCTAAGGCTTCTAACCGTTTTCGTTCCTTTCGTCAAAATAAGCAACAAAAATCAAATCCATCCCCCAAGGAATCTGTTTCCAATTGGAAGCCTTCCTCAAATTAGAATAAATCCAAGCCATTTAAGAAACCAAAGTCAGCCCCTAAGTCCGCATGAAGGTGCGGCCCTCATTCCAGCTCAGCTGGTAGGGGGCAGATTAAGGTTTTTCAAGGATTTTTGGATAAATTCTGTCTAAAATCAATGTATTCAGAGCATTGTCTCTCAAGGGTATCGAATAGGATTCAGAGTAAGACCTCCTGTGAGAAGATTTTTTCTCTCACGTATCCCAGCAAATCCAGTAAAAGCTCAGGCTTTCCTGAAGTGTGTTTCAGACCTGGAGTCTTCAGGGGTAATCATGCAGGTTCCTTTTCAGGAACAGGGACTGGGGTTTTATTCAAATTTATTCATTGTCCCAAAGAAGGAAAATTCATTCAGACCAGTTCTGGATCTGAAAATTTTGAATCGCTATGTAAGAGTACCAACTTTCAAGATGGTGACTATAAGGACTATTCTGCCTTTTGTTCAGCAAGGACAATATATGTCTACAATAGACTTGCAGGATGCATACCTTCATATTCCGATTCATCCAGAACATTATCAGTTCCTGAGATTCTCTTTTCTAGACAAGCATTACCAATTTGTTGCTCTTCCATTTGGCCTAGCAACAGCTTCAAGAATATTTTCAAAGGTTCTAGGTGCCCTACTCTCTGTAATCAGAGAGCAGGGTATTGCGGTGTTTCCTTATTTGGACGATATCTTGGTACTAGCTCAGTCATTACGTTCTGCAGAATCTCACACAAAACAACTAGTGTTGTTTCTTCAAAAACATGGTTGGAGGATCAATTTACCAAAAAGTTTCTTGATTCCTCAGACAAGGGTCACCTTTTTAGGTTTCCAGATAGATTCAGTGTCCATGACTCTGTCTCTAACAGACAAGAGACGTTTGAAATTGGTTGCAGCCTGTCAGCACCTTCAGTCTCAGTCATTCCCTTCAGTGGCTATGTGCATGGAAGTTTTAGGCCTCTTGACTGCAGCATTGGACGTGATTCCTTTTGCTCGTTTTCACATGAGACCTCTCCAGCTTTGTATGCTGAATCAATGGTGCAGGGATTATACAAAGATATCACAGTTAATATCCTTAAATCCCAATGTTCGACACTCTCTGACGTGGTGGTTAAATCACCAGCGTTTAGTTCAAGGGGCTTCCTTTGTTCGGCCAACCTGGACTGTGATCACTACAGACGCAAGTCTTTCAGGTTGGGGAGCTGTTTGGGGATCTCTGACAGCACAAGGGGTTTGGAAATCTCAAGAGGCGAGATTACCAATCAATATTTTAGAACTCCGTGCAATTCTCAGAGCTCTTCAGTTTTGGCCTCTGTTGAAGAGCGAACCGTTCATTTGCTTTCAGACAGACAATATCACAACTGTGGCATATGTCAATCATCAGGGTGGGACTCACAGTCCCCAAGCAATGAAAGAAGTATCTTGGATACTTGCTTGGGCGGAATCCAGCTCCTGTCTAATCTCTGCGGTGCATATACCAGGTGTAGACAATTGGGAGGCGGATTATCTCAGCCGTCAGACTTTACATCCAGGGGAGTGGTCTCTCCATCCAGATGTGTTTTCTCAGATTGTTCAGATGTGTGGTCTTCCAGAGATAGAACTCATGGCCTCTCATCTAAACAAGAAACTTCCCAGATACCTGTCCAGGGATGTTCAGGCGGAAGCAGTGGATGCGCTGACACTTCCTTGGTGTTATCATCCTGCTTACATTTTCTCGCCTCTAGTTCTCCTTCCAAGAGTAATATCCAAAATCATCATGGAACAATTGTTTGTGTTGCTGGTGGCTCCAGCATGGCCACACAGGTTTTGGTATGCGGATCTTGTTTGGATGTCCAGTTGCCAACCTTGGTCACTTCCGTTAAGGCCGGACCTTCTGTCTCAAGGTCTGTTTTTCCATCAGGATCTCAAATCATTAAATTTGAAGGTATGGAAATTGAACGCTTAGTACTAAGTCATAGAGATTTCTCTGACTCAGTAATTAATACTATGTTACAAGCTCATAAATCTGTCTCTAGAAAGATTTATTATCGAGTTTGGAAGACCTACATTTCCTGGTGTTCTTCTCATAAATTTTCTTGAAATTATTTTAGAATTCCTAGAATTTTACAGTTTCTTCAGGATGGTTTGGATAAGGGTTTGTCTGCAAGTTCTTTGAAAGGACAAATTTCTGCTCTCTCTGTCTTATTCCACAGAAAAATTGCTAAACTTCCTGATATTCATTGTTTTGTACAGGCGTTGGTCCGTATCAAGCCTGTCATTAAATCAATCTCTCCTCCCTGGAGTCTTAATTTAGTTTTAAAGGCTTTACAGGCTCCTCCGTTTGAGCCAATGGGGCATATTTATCAAGCTCCGTATGGAGCTTGATGCCCCGTGTATCTGGCGAGCCTGCAGGCTTGCCAGAAACAGCAGTTATGAAGCAGCGGTCACAAAGACCGCTGCTCCATAACCTGTCCGCCTGCTCTGAGCAGGCGGACAGATATCGCCGGAAATCAACCCGATCGATTACGATCGGGTTGATTGACACCCCCCTACAGGCGGCCGATTGGCCGCGAGTCAGCAGGGGGCGGCGTTGCACCAGCAGCTCTTGTGAGCTGCTGGTGCAATGCTGAATACGGCCAGCGTATTGCTCACCGTATTCAGCGAGGTCTGGCGGACCTGATCCGCACTGTCGGATCAGGTCCGCCAGACTTTCATAAATAGGGGCCTATGCATTCTTTGGACATTAAATTGCTTTCTTGGAAAGTGTTGTTCCTTTTGGCCATCTCTTCTGCTAGAAGAGTTTCTGAATTATCTGCTCTTTCTTGTGAGTCTCCTTTTCTGATTTTTCATCAGGATAAGGCGGTTTTGCGGACTTCATTTAAATTCCTACCTAAAGTTGTGAATTCCAACAATATTAGTAGAGAAATTGTTGTCCCTTCCTTGTGTCCTAATCCTAAGAATTATTTGGAAAGATCCTTACATTCTTTGGATGTGGTGAGAGCTTTGAAATATTTTTTTGAAGCTACTAAAGATTTCAGGAAGACTTCTAGTCTATTTGTTATCTTTTCTGGTTCTAGGAAAGGTCAGAAGACTTCTGCTGTTTCCTTGGCTTCGTGGTTAAAGCTTTTGATTCATCACGCTTATTTGGAGTTGGGTAAATCCCCGCCTCAGAGGATTACGGCTCATTCTACTAGGTCTGTTTCCACTTCCTGGGCTTTTAAGAATGAAGCTGCAGTTGATCAGATTTGCAAAGCAGCAACTTGGTCTTCTTTGCATACATTTACTAAATTCTACCATTTTGATGTTTTTTTCTTCATCAGAAGCAGTTTTTGGTAGAAAAGTTCTTCAGGCAGCTGTTTCAGTTTGATTCTTCTGCTTATAATTTCGTTTTTTTCTTTATAAGATTAAAATTTATGATTTGTGTTGTGGATTAATTTTTTTCAGCGGAATTGGCTGTCTTTATTTTTATCCCTCCAACTCTAGTGACTCTTGAGTTGAGTTCCACATCTTGGGTATTTGCTATCCCATACGTCACTAGCTCATGGACTCTTGCCAATTACATGAAAGAAAACCTAATTTATATAAGAATTTACCTGATAAATTCATTTCTTTCATATTGGCAAGAGTCCCTGAGGCCCACCCTTTTTATGGTGGTTATGATTTGTTTGTATAAAGCACAATTATTTCCAAATTCCTTTGTTGATGCTTTTTACTCCTTTCTTTATCACCCCACTTCTTGGCTATTCATTAAACTGAATTGTGGGTGTGGTGAGGGGTGTATTTATGGGCATTTTGAGGTTTGGGAAACTTTGCTCCTCCTGGTAGGATTGTATATCCCATATGTCACTAGCTCATGGACTCTTGCCAATATGAAAGAAATGAATTTATCAGGTAAATTCTTACATAAATTATGTTTTTCTGTGGGGTGCACAGGATTTTGTAGGGCAGCTATGCAGGGCACTGGGAAGTTTTGGTTTTATTCTGTTTCACTTTGGTGTGTGGCTTCTCTCGGCGGCTGTTTTCTCCATAGTAGGAGTAATGCCGGCCGAGAAGTTTGGTAAGGTACACCCACGATGGGCGGGGCTTGCGGAGGCCGCAAAAGTTTGCGCGCTTTTCCTTTTGTTACTTCCGGAGTGCCAAAAGGGTTTCAGTGTGGCTTTGTGGTTCATGTGAACGGCGGTTTTGCTGCTGGGCGAGATTGAGTCCGGATTGTTTCTTGTAGTTCCTCTGTTTTTTGGCCAGCAGGACAGGTAGGGACCTCAGCAAGCTTGCTGAGGTGTAGAGGTTGCCATTTTTTATTTTGCTTAAAATTTTATTCTAAGAGAATTTCTAAGAGAATTTGGAGAATAATAATAATAAAAGTGTTACTTTAACATTTAAAGGGACAGTAAAGTTTTTTTTGGATTCTAACTTTTAAGGGGTTTAAAAGTTTATTTAAGGGTTTTATTTTATTTTTGGGTTAATTTTGAGTGAAGATGGACCAAGAGGCCCTGCAGGATATTACTTGTACATTGTGTTTTGATGCTAATGTGGAACCACCTATCCCTTTTTGTTCCTCATGTATTGAGAGAGCATTGCATTACAGGGATAGACTTTTTGAATCTGAGCCATCATTGTCTAAGGTGGATGCTGTTCAGGGGTCTCCTGTTCAAGTCGCAGCTTTCTTCTCAAGCGTCCCAAACCTTATCGTCTTCACATGCAGTGCCCTGCGTTTCCTCTCATACTCTGGTAAGAGTTACATTGCAAGACATGGCTACCCACATATCCTCGGCGGTATCTGATGCTCTGTCTGCTTTTCCTATGCTGCAGGGAAGCGTAAAAGGAAATATAGGGAGTCAGTGAGTAAGGTTTCTGATTCAGTTGAGACTATATCAAATGTTTCTTCCCATAAGTCTGAGGAGGAAGATACTTCTGTAGCGTCTGAGGGTGAAGTCTCAGGTTCTGACAGTGTAATTCCTTCTTCTGATGCTGAAGTTTGTATCCTTTAAAGGTTTAAGCTAGAGCACCTCCGTTTGTTTCGTAAGGAGGTTTTGGCTACTTTAGACGACTCTGATACGACGGTCATAGTGACTCCTAAGAAGTCTAGTAAGCTGAATAAGTACTTTGACGTACCTTCTGCGGTGGAGGTATTTCCTGTTCCAGACCGTGCTTCAGAGATTATCACATGGGATGTGGGAGAAGCCTGGGATTTCCTTTTCCCCTTCTCCAATTTTCAAGAAGATGTTTCCGATTGCTGATTCTATCAAGGAGTCTTGGCAGACAGTTCTCAAGGTGGAAGGAGCAATTTCCACTTTGGCTAAGAGAACCACTATTCCTATTGAGGATAGCTGTTCCTTTAAGGATTCTATGGCTAAGAAGTTGGAGGCGTTACTTAAGAGGATGTCTGTTCACCAGGGTTTACAATGGCAGCCTGTGGTGTGTATTGCTACCGTCACCAGTGCGGCACCATATTGGTTTGATGCGTTGTCTGATTCTATTCAGACTGATACTCCTCTTGAGGAGATCCAGGATAGGATTAATGCTCTTAAATTGGCCCATTCCTTTATTAGGGATGCTTCCTTACAGGTCATCAAATTGGGAACAAAGATTTCTGGCTTTTCTGTACTGGCGCGTAGAGCCTTATGGTTGAAGTCCTGATCTGCGGATGTGTCCTCTAAATCTAAGCTTTTGTCGATTCCTTACAAGGGTAAGACCTTGTTTGGGTCGGATTTTAATGAGATTATTTCTGATATTACGGGAGGAAAGGGGCATTCTCTCCCTCAGGATAAAAGAAATAAGCAGAAGGGTCGTCAGAGTAATTTTCGTTCCTTTCGAAACTTTTTTGGTAAGCCTTCCCCCTCCTCTTCCAAGCAGGAACGGTCTAAGTCCTCCTGGAAGTCCAATCAGTCTTGGATCAAGGGGAAGCAATCTATGAAGCCCGTTACTGGCTCAAAGTCAGCATGAAGGGTTTGCCCCCGATCCGAGAATGGATCTTGTGGGGGCAGACTTTCTTTTTTCACTCAGGCTTGGGTTTGGGATGTACCGGATCCTTAGGCAGTGGACATCGTGTCCCAGGGAATCAAGTTAGAGTTCTAGGCCTTTCCTCTCAGGGGCAGGTTCCCTCTCTCCAGGTTATCTGTAGACCAGATAAATTGAGAGGCGTTCTTACGTTGTGTTCAGGATCTTTCCGACATGGGAGTGATAGTTCCTGTTCCATTACTGGAGCAGGGTCTAGGATTCTATTCCAATCAGTTTGAGGTTCCCAAAAAGGTGGGAACCTTCAGACCAATTTTAGATCTTAAGAGCGTAAACAAGTTCCTCAGAGTTCCGTCTTTTAAGATGGACACTATTCGTTCCATTCTTCCTTTGGTTCAAGAGGGCCAATTCATGACAACGGTAGATCTGAAGAATGCGTATCTGCACAAGTTTCTGAGATTTGCTTTCCTAGACAGGTACTTTCAATTTGTGGCTCTTCCGTTCGGTCTGGCAACAGCGCCCAGGATTTTCTCAAAGGTACTGGGAGCATTGCTGGCGGTGCTCCGTTTGAGGGATGTGTGCATCTTTTCAACAAGCAAGCTCCCACATGGAGATGTTGTCTTTTCTGCGTTCTCACGGATGAAAGGTGAATTTGGGAAAAAGTTCCTTGATTCCAGCTTCAAGGGTGGTGTTCTTGGGAACGATCATAGACTCTCTATCTATGAAGATTTTTCTGACAGAGGCCAGAAAAACAAAGATCTTTAATTCTTGTCTTGCCCTTCAGTCCTCTCTTCGGCCGTCAGTGGCTCAGTGGATGGAGGTCATTGGTTTGATGGTGTCGGCTATGGACATCATACCGTTTGCTCGGTTCCATCTCAGGCCTCTGCAGTTATGCATGCTCAGTCAATGGAACAGGGATTATGTGGATCTGTCTCCGCAAATAGACCTGGATCAGGCGTTAAGGGACTCTCTTCTGTGGTGGTTGTCTCAGGATCATCTCTCTCAGGGAACTTGTTTTCGCAGACCTTCCTGGGTGATCGTGACCTCGGACGCCAGTCTGCTGGGATGGGGAGCTATCTGGGGCTCGTTAAAGGCTCAGGGTCTATGGACTCGGGAGGAGTCGGTTCTTCCCATAAATATCCTAGAACTGAGGGCAATCTTCAATGCTATTCTGGCCTGGCCTCAGCTTCAGCCCAGTTTATAAGATTCCAGTCGCACAACATAACCTCAGTGGCTTACATCAATCATCAGGGAGGAACTCAGAGTTCCTTGGCCATGACAGAGGTAGCCAAGATTATTCAGTGGGCAGAGGCTCACAACTGCTGTCTGTCTGCGTTCCATATTCCAGGGGTGGACAATTGGGAAGTGGATTTTCTGAACAAATAGACCTTTCATCCGGGGGAGTGGGAACTCCATCCGGTGGTGTTTTCCAGCTTTATCCTCAAGTGGGGACAGCCGGAGCTGGATCTCATGGCATCTCGTCAGAATGCCAAGCTTCCAAGGTACGGGTCGAGGTCAAGGGACCCTCAGGCTGTACTGATAGATGCTTTGGCAGTTCCTTGGAATTTCAGTCTAGCGTATGTTTTTCCACCGTTCGCTCTCCTTCCACAGGTCATTGCTTGAATCAGGCAGGAGAGGGCGTAGGTGATTCTTATTGCTCCGGCGTGGCTTTGCAGAATCTGGTATGCGGATCTGGTGGAGATGTCATCTCTTCCACCTTGGAGACTTCCGTTAAGGAAGGACCTTCTGCTTCAGAGGCCCTTCCTTCATCCAAATCTCGTTTCTCTGAAGCTGACTGCTTGGAGATTGAACGCTTGATATTATCTAAACGTGGGTTTTCTGAGTCGGTTATTGAAACTATGATTCAGGCTTGTAAGCCTGTGACTAGAAAGATTTACTATAAGATATGGCGTAAATATCTGTACTGGTGTGAATCCAGAGGGTTCTCTTGAAGTAGAGTTTGGATTCCTATAATTTTGTCTCTTCTTCAGGAGGGTCTGGAGAAGGGTTTATCTGCAAGTACCTTGAAGGGTCAAATCTCTGCTTTATCTATTTTGTTACACAAGCCTCTAGTGGATGTGCCAGATGTTCAGTCTTTTTGTCAGGCCCTGGTTAGAATCCGACTTATGTTTAAGTTTGTTACTCCTCCTTGGAGTCTTAATTTGGTTCTTAGAGTTCTTCAACAGGCTCCGTTTGCGTCTATGCATTCTTTGGATATTAAGATGTTATCCTGGAAGGTTTTATTTTTGGTTGCCATTTCTTCAGCTAGAAGAGTTTCTGAGCTTTCGGTATTGCAGTGGGAAGCTCCTTACCTTATTTTTAATTCTGATAAGGTGGTCCTGCGTACTGCCTTTGCTTTCCTTCCAAAAGTAGTTTCGGATAGGAATATTAATCAAGAAATCGTCTTTCCTTCTTTGTGTCATAATCCTTCTTCTCATAAGGAGCGTTTGTTGCACAACCTGGATGTGGTTCGTGCTTGAAGTATTATTTGCAGGCGACTAAGGATTTTCGCCAGTCTTCTTCTTTGTTTGTTGTTTTTTCTGGGAAGCGCATGGGTCAGAAAGCTACGGCTTCTTCTTTCTTTTTGGCTGAGTAGTGTTATTCGCTTGGCATATGAGACTGCTGGACAGCAGCCTCCTGAGAAAATCACGGCTCACTCCACAAGGGCTGTTACTTCTTCTTGGACTTTCAAAAATGGAGCTTCTGTGGAACAGATTTGCAAGGCTGCCACTTGGTCATCTTTGCACACTTTTTCACAATTTTACAAATTGTATACTTTAGCTTTGGCTGAGGCTTCTTTTGGGAGAAAGGTTCTTCAAGCAGTGGTGCCTTTTGTTTAGGTTTGCTGTCTTGTCCCTCCCTTATCATCAATGTACTCTGGTTTGGGTATTGGTTCCCAACAGTAATTATGATGATCCGTGGACTCACCGTGTCATTAGAAAGAAAACAAAATTTATGCTTACCTGATAAATGTATTTATTTCTTGACACGGTGAGTCCATGGCCCGCCCTGTATTTTTCAGACAGTTTATTTTTCTATAAACCTCAGGCACCTCTGAACCTTATATTACTTCCTTTCCCTTTGGCCAAATGACTGGGGATTGTGGGTAGGGGAGTGGTATCTAACAGCTTTGCTGCTCTTTGCCTCCTCCTGCTGGTCAGGAGTGATATTCCCAACAGTAATTATGATGATCCGTGGACTCACCGTGTCAAGAAAGAAATACATTTATCAGGTAAGCATAAATTTTCTTTTCTGAGTTAAGAGGTTAAATATTTGTATGTTGGAATCTAGGTTTTCCCCTTTTCTGTTTCTTCTGTTGACGACAATTAGGGATGTGTATATATACAGTGTATGTGTGTATATATATATATATATATATATATATATATGTGTGTGTGTGTGTTAAACTGAGAATTAAAATGAATATCCTGTGCATGGTTTAAGCACAAACAAATCTCTGTTAAAGGGACAGTACACTGTAAAATTGTTTTTCCATAAATGTATTTTAAATGACTTGTTATACCAACTGCAGAGTATAAAATATTTGAGAAATTGCATTTTCAGGGTTTATTTGTGTATAAGAAGTAGCTGGTTTTGTGCTTTGAAACCACAGCCTATCACAAAGGGTTGAGCTTCAGGTAATATCAGATCTCATTATGTTATCACTTTGTGTACACATACTTGCTTCCTTATCTTATATTTGTCTGGAACACCAAAGCTCAATACATAGAGAGAACAATGGAAAATTATCATTTTATTACTTAACTATCCTGCATCCCACTGGGAGTGTAATCTCTTCTGCTGGCTGTGTTTACTTAGGCTTGTCAATAGCGTATACGCCAGTATCAAAACTTTCAGTATAGGTTGGGAAACCACAAGCTAAATCGGCTATTTCAAATGCTGAAATATGAGTAAAGGAGCCACTTGCAACCAATTTAATACACTCTTGCAGGTAAAAAGGATTATTGGGAATAATTTAAAGGGGAGAAAGTTCTTTAAGGACCAAGAGACGTCTTTATGTGACTTCATCATAATATAGAAAATTGGAAAAGAATGCAGTGGATAAAGCATCTTGCTACTATACTGGTGTTTTACCAGTAATGTAACGGAGCTCAAAATGAAATGACTTAAACTTACAAAGTGAATCACAGCTCATTTTGAGCATGATTTGACTAATACATCTTTATTGGAGATACTTTTAAGAATGAGCTTGTTTAAAGGGACAGTCAAACAAAAAATTCTTCTAAGTGATATATATAAAGTTTCAAGAGATCATTATTTACAAATGTAGCCCAGTTTTGTAATATATAGCGTTTGCAAGTAAAAGCACTTACTGTTCGCGCCTCTGCTGTTTGAAAATGTTTGACTGGCCCCTCCCCTATTTCGTCATCAGCTACATCATCATCTGCTTGTGATTGCAGTAACTTTGCGATCGTACTCGTACCCTGCTTTAGCGCATGCGCAATGCGCCTATTTTACTGAAGAGGAACGTTTGAACACAGGAACAAAAACACTGGCTCATTATCTGAGTGGTTCATAGTTGCGGCGTACCAGTGTCCTGTTCAACCCTCCAGCAGCAGTTAGTTTTGTTCCTGTGTTCAAACGTTCCCCTTCAGTAAAATAGGCGCATTGCGCATGCGCTAAAGCAGGGTACGAGTACGATCGCAAAGTTACTGCAATCATAAGCAGATGATGATGTAGCTGATGACGAAATAGGGGAGGGGCCAGTCGAACATTTTCAAATGGCAGAGGCACGAACAGTAAGTGCTTTTACTTGCAAACGCTATATATTACAAAACTGGGCTACATTTGTAAATAATGATCTCTTGAAACTTTATATATATCACTTAGAAGAATTTTTGGTTTGACTGTCCCTTTAAACAAGCTCATTCTTAAAAGTATCTCCAATAAAGATGTATTAGTCAAATCATGCTCAAAACCAGCTGTGGTTCACTTTGTAAGTTTAAGTCATTTCATTTTGAGCTCCGTTACATTACTGGTAAAATTATAATTGAAAAATGATAAAACACCCGTTTAGTAGCAAGATGCTCTATCCACTGCATTCTTTTCCAATTTTCTATATTATGATGAAGTCACATAAAGACGTCTCTTGGTCTTTAAAGAAGTAGGTGATTTGTGCTATATGTTAGAAAACTGGGCTACATTTGTAAATAATGATCTCTTGAAACTTTATATATATCACTTAGAAGAATTTTTGGGTTGACTGTCCCTTTAACACTTGTGTGTATGATGAACCAAAAGTCTGCTTCTGTACTTGATTTTTTATTTTTTTAAATGGTGAACATAATTACATATCCCAGATAAATTAGTAGACCCGTTTTCTCATAGATTTCCTTAGCATTACAATGCTTTTACTGAATTCTGGGTAGGGACATGCGCATAAGGATTCACTTTCCCTCTTGCACACCATAACTTATTTTGTGACTGGTCTTGATACCTCTTAAAGCTTTACTCTGTAAGATATCCACCTAATTAGCCGTGTCCTGATGATGGCTACATATGCATAAGGGAATAAATGTATATAGTGGTTTTAGAAGTAGGAGAGCCATTATGAAGTTCATCAGTATGTCCTAACCCAGATTTTTATCTAAGGTTTGTGTAGACTGCTACGTTGTGAAATATTGCCTAAATGCCTCAACATTGTTTGTTTAATTCTCACATTTTAAAAATAGGTTTATTCCAATGCTCATTTCTTTCCCTATTTTAAATTGTAAATGTTTTGTTTGTTTAGATTGGCAACGAACGGGCAATCCTCTCCAACGAGCATGGCTCCTACCGATACACTCAGTTTTTAACAGGTCTGGGGAAGCTCATTGAGCTGCGCGACACTCAGCCTGACAAAATCTTCTTGGGAGGACTGGACGGGTGTGGGGACGATGGTCAGTTCACCTACTGTTGGCATGATGACATCATGCAAGGTATACCAGGGTACATTGGGGTGTGGGACTGTGGGTAGCGTACTGTGGGTGAGCCTGGCAGTTTTATGTTTTCAGGACACTATGAGGTCCCTTCAGGGCACTATGAGGTCACTTCATGACGCTATGAGGTCCCTTCATCTGTTGCATGTTCTTTAGTAGCACACGATTGCTTTTTAAGTAGATTTTATTTTGCATTGCCAAGGTAACTTGTTTGTTGTTTGGACTTTTCTTGAGTTCAGAGGCTTTTGGAGTTGTACAACATCGAATTGCTAATGATACCAGCATATACCCACTACAGATATCTAGTGCCTTTGTTGAAGAAACATTAAAGTTGAGGGGTAGCAAGCTGTTAAGAGTACTTTGTATACTAGGATCTTTGCCTAACAAATGGACCTAGGTGTCCTGAAAACTTGCAGTTGGTTTTCCCTGTTAGTTAGTACATGACTTATTTTTGGGCTAAAGGATTTATGATTTATTCTAATACACTGGCTAAAAATAAAACAGTACTACCCTTTTAACATCAATGGGCATCAATATACTGCTTCTTTAAATCCCAAGCCAGGATTTACGGTAGGATGACAGATTTCTAGGGCAGCATTACTGGAGGAAACCCTGTTTGGTTGAGGCATCTCACACCCTTAGGTCTTCCTTTGTTTCCCAGAAGTAAATAGCCCACCCTATTTTCCTTCAGTCCCATTAATGACAACATTGACTAATTTGGGAAGTGCATTCCAGTAAGTCTGACTATTGTAGACGTATATTAATTGGGGATAAAAGCAATTCAATCAACTGGTATTAACCAATTTATCTAATTTGGTTATGGATTAGAATTTACACTGTCAGTTTATTTCGGCTGTATTTTATTTCCTTACGTAATCTAGACCAGGGGGTTTGTTTTTCCTGTTTAACCAAAGTTAAAGCAAATGGGTTATGTTTTTGGGCTAACATTGATGTGATTGTCTTTTTTTAATGTTTGTCTTTTTCTCCTCAGTCATTTTCCAAATCACCACCCTGATGCCAAACAAAGAGATTGATCCGAGCCGCTGCAATAAGAAGAGGCACGTGGGCAACAACTTTGTAAATATTGTGTACAATGACTCTGGCGAGTTCTACAAGCTGGGGACCCTCAAGGTAGTTTCAGCTTTTTCTCATTACTTACTAATGTGACATTGACATACAGACTAATGTATCTTGGTGCTGAACAAAGCACAGGCCACTTATAATGGCTTTTAATGCTAACAATATCATCCCCCAGTATTGTAATTAATAAACATGTATTTTAATAGTTTTAAAGGGACATTGTAATGTAAATGTATTTCTATTAAAGGGATATGAAATCCAAAAATGTTATTTTGTGATTCGGATAGAACATACAATTTAAAAAATGACTTCTATTATTAAATTCCATGGTATACTTGTTAAAGGGATACCTAGGTAGGCAGGAAATAGTTCTGCCATCTAGTGCTCTTGCAAATGGTTAACATTCGTGTAAAACTGCTGCCACATAATGCTCCAGACACGTGCACACTCTTGAGCTGGCATCCCTGCTTTTCAACAAAAGTTACCAATAGAAAGAGGAAAATTAGATAATAGAAGTAAATTACAAAGTTGAAATTTCATGCGCTATCTGAATAATAAAAAACAATTATGATCATGATCATGTGTTTCCAATGATCTATTTTACCTGTTAGGGTGTGTTTAATTGTTTACAGATGCCTCCTTTACCTTTATTTTTCATTTGAAATAGCTGCTTTTTGCCTGCTGAAATACATGAATACTGCAGTATTCTCTAAAGAAAATCTATGTAAAGCCAATGTCCCAATGGAAGTTTGTTTCCAGTGTTTGGAATACAATTATTGGAAATGGCACCTTTTAGATTTATTCTAGTGATTGCAGT
>NC_069509.1:60560461-60607961 GCF_027579735.1 Bombina bombina
TATATACTGTGTATGTGTGTGTATATATATATATATATATATACTGTGTATGTGTGTGTATATATATATATATACTGTGTATGTGTGTGTGTATATATATATATATATATATACTGTGTATGTGTGTGTATATATATATATATATACTGTGTATGTGTGTGTATATATATATATATACTGTGTATGTGTGTGTATATATATATATATATATATATATATACTGTGTATGTGTGTGTATATATATATATATATATATATACTGTGTATGTGTGTGTATATATATATATATATACTGTGTATGTGTGTGTATATATATATATATATACTGTGTATGTGTGTGTATATATATATATATATATAAAACTAAAAGCAAAAATTGTGTACACCTTAAAAAAGGAAATGCAGAAGATATACGAATGCAAAAAATTGCAAAAAAAATATGCAGTGAGAAGAAATGTAAGTTAAAATATGTGAGAGATTTGTCTAAACGTGGATCATAAAAAAGTGAGAGTATAAGGGAATATACTTTAAAAATGGTAATCCTGATTTTGATTGTCCTCAAAAAAGCCTTAAATAGTGATGATCCTCAAATGTGCAGTGAAGGGTCTTCTAAGTAATGTGTATCAATCTCCTATAAAAGATAAAATATATAGTGCAATAACGCTACTATTAACCCGAAAAATAAGTAATGGGCTTACAAGTGTAAGATAAACCTGAGCCGTGGTATCAGCAATGGTCGTCTACGCGTTTCGGTCCTAACCAGGACCTTTCTCAAGACTGATCTTTTATAGGAGATCGATACGGATTACTTAGAAGACCCTTCACTGCACATTTGAGGATCATCACTATTTAAGGCTTTTTTAAGGACAATCAAAATCAGGATTACCATTTTTAAAATATTCCCTTATACTCTCACTTTAATATGATCCACGTTTGGACAAATCTCACGCATATTTTAGCTTGCATTTCTTCTCACTGCATATTTTTTGCATTTTTTTGCATTCGTTTATCTTCTGCATTTCCTTTTTTAAGGTGTACACAATTTTTGCTTTTAATTTTTTAGATATATATATGAGGGAGGGGAGTGTGCATCCCTAGTATGTTCTATCTGAATCATGAAAGAAAAAAATGGGTTTTATGTCCCTTTAAGGACCAAGGCTATTTTTACATTTCTGCAGTGTTTGTGTTTAGCTGTAATTTTCCTCTTACTCATTTACTGTACCCACACATATTATATACCGTTTTTCTCGCCATTAAATGGACTTTCTAAAGATACCATTATTTTCATCATATCTTATAATTTATTATAAAAAATGTATAAAATATGATGAAAAATTGAAAAGAACACCCTTTTTCTAACTTTGACCCCCAAAATCTCTTACGCATCTACAACCTCCAAAAAACAACCATGCTAAATAGTTTCTAAGTTTTGTCCTGAGTTTAGAAATACCCAATGTTTACATCTTCTTTGCTTTTTTTGTAAGTTATAGGGCAATAAGTACAAGTAGCACTTTGCTATTTCCAAACCATTTTTTTTGTTTCAAAATTAGCAAAAGTTACATTGTAACACTGATATGTGTCCGGAATCCCTGAATAACCCTTCACATGTATATGCCAAATGCGATCAAATAAAAAAAATTGCAAAAAAAATGTAATTATTTAGCTTAGCTTGTTAGATCAGTGCAGCACTGCAATTATTTAGCTTAGCTTGTTAGATCAGTGCAGCACTGCAATTATTTAGCTTAGCTTGTTAGATCAGTGCAGCACTGCATGTGTGTAGTTCCCTAAGTGTGCTAGTTGATAAGTGTAGAGAGAGTTATAACAACGGAGTTAATACATGTACATGAACTGTCTGACTCACTGCTGCAAATACAACCGATGTAACAAGCTACCCCAACCTTATGTCTCTGCACCCTAAACCTATAGACTGTGAGCTCTCCGGAGCAGGGCCCTCTTCCTCCTGTGCTAGATTTGTTATGTTTTGTATTTAATCACAAATCTTTGTCATTGTATACCCCTATCACTGTACCCAGCGCTACGGAATTTGGCGGCGCTATACAAATAAATGATAATAATAATATTTACAAACCACTCTGGGATCCCCTTTGTTCAGAAATAGCAAACATATATGACTTTGACATTGCTTTTTGGTAATTAGAAGCCCGCTAAATGCCGCTGCGCACCACACTTATATTATGCCCAGCAGTGAAGGGGTTAATTAGGTAGCTTGTCGGGTTAATTTCTTTCATGTAATTAGCAAGAGTCCATGAGCTAGTGACGTATGGGATATACATTCCTACCAGGAGGGGCAAAGTTTCCCAAACCTCAAAATGCCTATAAATACACCCCTCACCACACCCACAATTCAGTTTTACAAACTTTGCCTCCGATGGAGGTGGTGAAGTAAGTTTGTGCTAGATTCTACGTTGATATGCGCTCCGCAGCAAGTTGGAGCCCGGTTTTCCTCTCAGCGTGCAGTGAATGTCAGAGGGATGTGAGGAGAGTATTGCCTATTTGAATGCAGTGATCTCCTTCTACGGGGTCTATTTCATAGGTTCTCTGTTATCGGTCGTAGAGATTGATCTCTTACCTCCCTTTTCAGATCGACGATATACTCTTATAAATATACCATTACCTCTGCTGATTCTCGTTTCAGTACTGGTTTGGCTTTCTACAAACATGTAGATGAGTGTCCTGGGGTAAGTAAATCTTATTTTCTGTGACACTCTAAGCTATGGTTGGGCACTTTGTTTATAAAGTTCTAAATATATGTATTCAAACATTTATTTGCCTTGACTCAGAATGTTCAACTTTCCTTATTTTTCAGACAGTCAGTTTCATATTTGGGATAATGCATTTGAATTAATCATTTTTTCTTACCTTCAAAAATTTGACTCTTTTTTTCCTGTGGGCTGTTAGGCTCGCGGGGGCTGAAAATGCTTCATTTTATTGCGTCATTCTTGGCGCTGACTTTTTTGGCGCAAAAATTCTTTTCCGTTTCCGGCGTCATACGTGTCGCCGGAAGTTGCGTCATTTTTTTACGTTATTTTGCGCCAAAAATGTCGGCGTTCCGGATGTGGCGTCATTTTTGGCGCCAAAAGCATTTAGGCGCCAAATAATGTGGGCGTCTTATTTGGCGCTAAAAAATAAGGGCGTCGCTTTTGTCTCCACATTATTTAAGTCTTATTTTTTCATTGCTTCTGGTTGCTAGAAGCTTGTTCTTTGGCATTTTTTCCCATTCCTGAAACTGTCATTTAAGGAATTTGATCAATTTTGCTTTATATGTTGTTTTTTCTCTTACATATTGCAAGATGTCTCACGTTGCATCTGAGTCAGAAGATACTACAGGAAAATCGCGGTCTAGTGCTGGAGCTACCAAGCTAAGTGTATCTGCTATAAACTTTTGGTATCTGTTTCTCCAGCTGTTATTTGTATTGCATGTCATGACAAACTTATTAATGCAGATAAAATTTCCTTTAGTACTGTTACATTACCTGTTGCTGTTCCGTCAACATCTAATTTTCAGAGTGTTCCTGATAAACATAAGAGATTTTATTTTTTAAATCCATTAAGAAGGCTATGTCTGTTATTTCTCCTTCTAGTTTACATAAAAGTCTTTTAAAACTTCTCTTTTTTCAGATGAATTTTTAAATGAACATCATCATTCTGATACTGATAATGGTTCTTCTGGTTCAGAGGTTTCTGTCTCAGAGGTTGATGCTGATAAATCTTTGTATTTGTTCAAGATGGAATTTATTCGTTCTTTATTTAAAGAAGTATTAATTGCATTAGAAATAGAGGATTCTGGTCCTCTTGATACTAAATCTAAACGTTTAAATAAGGTTTTTAAATCTCCTGTAGTTATTCCAGAAGTGTTTAATCTCCCTGATGCTATTTCTGAAGTAATTTCCAGGGAATGGAATAATTTGGGTAATTCTTTTACTCCTTCTAAACGTTTAAGCAATTATATCCTGTGCCATCTGACAGATTAGAGTTTTTTTGGGACAAAATCCCTAAGGTTATGGGGCTGTCTCTACTCCTGCTAAATGTGCTACTATTCCTACGGCAGATAGTAATTCATTTAAGGATCCTTTAGATAGGAAAATTGAATCCTTTCTAAGAAAAGCTTACTTATGTTCAGGTAATCTTCTTAGACCTGCTATATTTTTAGCGGATGTTGCTGCAGCTTCAACTTTTTGGTTAGAAGCTTTAGCGCAACAAGTAACAGATCATAATTTTATAGCATTATTATTATTCTATAACATGCTAATAATTTTATTGGTGATACCATTTTTTGATATCATTAGAGTTGATGTCAGGTATATGTCTCTAGCTATTTTAGCTAGAAAAGCTTTATGGATTAAACTTGGAATGCTGATATGTCTTCTAAGTCAACTTTGCTTTCCCTTTCTTTCCAGGGTAATAAATTATTATTTCAACTGTTTCTGGAAGGAAGGGAACTTTTTTACCAAAGGATAAAAAATCTAAGGTAAATTTAGGTCTAATAATCATTTTCGTTCCTTTCCTCACAATAAGGAACAAAAGCCTGATCCTTCATTCTCAGGAGCGGTATCAGTTTGGAAACTATTTCCAGTTTGGAATATATCCAAGCCTTATAGAAAACCTATAGCCAGCTCCTAAGTACCCATGAAGGTGCGGACCTTATTCCAGCTCAGCTGGTATGGGGCAGATTACGTTTTCTTCAAAGAAATTTTGATAAATTCCGTTCTCAATTTCTGGTTTCAGAACATTGTTTCAGAACATTGTTTCAGAAAGGTACAGAATTGGCTTCAGTTAAGGCCTCCTGCTAAGAGATTTTTTTTTTTTCTTTCCCGTGTCCCAGTTAACACAGCAAAGGCTCAGCATTTCTGAAATGTGTTTCAGATCTAGAGTTGGCTGGAGTAATTATGCCAGTTCCAGTTCTGGAACAGGGGCTGGGGTTTTATTTTATCTCTTCATTGTACCAAAGAAGGTCAATTCCTTCAGACCAGTTCCGGATCTATCAATATTGAATCGTTATGTAAGGATACCAACATTCAAGATGGTTACTGTAGGACTGTCCTGCCTTTTGTTTAGCAAGGGCATTATATGTCTACAATAGATTTACAGGATGTGTATCTGCATATTCCGATTCATCCAGATCACTTTTAGTGTCTGAGATTCTCTTTTTAGACAAGCATTACCAGTTTTGTGGCTCTACCGTTTGGCCTAGCCTCAGTTCCAAGAATTTTTTTCAAAGGTTCTCGGTGCCCTTCTTTCTGTAATCAGAGAACAGGGTTTTTGGTATTTCCTTATTGGACGATATCTGGGTACTTGCTCAGTCTTCTCATTTTCGAAGAATCTCATACGAATCGACTTGTGTTGTTTCTTCAAGTTCATGGTTGGAGGATCAATTTACCAATCAGTTCATTGATTCCTCAGACAAGGGTAACCTTTTTAGGTTTCTAGAATAGATTCAGTGTCTATGACTCTGTCCTTGTCAGACAAGAGAAGTTTAACATTGATATCAGCTTGTCAAAACCTTCAGTCACAATCATTCCCTTTGGTAGCCTTATGCATGGAAATTTTAGGTCTTAGGACTGCCGCATCAGATGCGATCTCCTTTGCTCGTTTTCACATGCGACCTCTTCAGCTCTGTATGCTGAACCAATGGTGCAGGGATTACTCAAAGATATCTCAATTAATATCTTTAAACCGATTATACGACACTCTCTGACATGGTGGACAGATCACCATCGTTTAGTTCAGGGGGCTTCTTTGTTCTTCCGACCTGGACTGTAATTTCAACAGATGCAAGTCTTACAGGTTGGAGAGCTGTGTGGGGGTATCTGACGGCACAAGGGGTTTGGGAATCTCAGGAGGTGAGATTTCCGATCAATATTTTGGAACTCCGTGCAATTTCAGAGCTCTTCAGTCTTGGCCTCTTCTGAAGAGAGAGTTGTTCATTTGTTTTCAGATAGACAATGTCACAACTGTGGCATACATCAATCATCAAGGAGGGACTCACAGTCCTCTGGCTATGAAAGAAGTATCTCGAATTTTGGTTTGGGCGGAATCCAGCTCCTGTCTAATCTCTGCGGTTCATATCCCAGGTATGGACAATTGGAAAGCGGATTATCTCAGTCGCCAAACGTTGCACCTGGGCGAATGGTCTTCACCCAGAGGTATTTCCTCAGATTGTTCAAATGTGGGATCTCCCAGAAATAGATCTGATGGCTTCTCATCTAAACAAGAAACTTCCCTGGTATCTGTCCGGATCCAGGGATCCTCGGGCGGAGGCAGTGGATGCATTATCTCTTCCTTACTAGTGTCATCCTGCCTATATCTTTCCGCCTCTAGTTCTTCTTCCAAGGGTATTCTCTATTATTCTAAAGCAATGCTCGTTTGTCCTGCTGGTAGCTCCAGCATGGCCTCACAGGTTTTGATATGCGGATCTTGTCCGGATGGCCTCTTGCCAGCTGTGGACTCTTCCGTTAAGACCAGTCTTTCTGTCTCAAGGTTCTTTTTTCCATCAGGATCTCAAAACCTTAATTTTAAGGTGTGGAGTTTGAACGCTTGATTCTTGGTCAAAGAGGTTTCTCTGACTCTGTGATTGATACTATGTGACAGGCTCGTAAGTATGTATCTAGAGAGATATATTATAGAGTCTGGAAGACTTATATTTCTTCAGGATGGTTTAGATAAAGGTTTGTCCGCAAGTTTCTTGAAAGACAAATCTCTGCTCTTTCTGTTCTTTTTCACAGAAGGATTGCTAATCTTCCTGATATTCATTGTTTTGTACAAGCTTTGGTTCGTATTAAACCTGTCATTAAGTCAATTTCTCCTCCTTGGAGTTTGAATTTGGTTCTGGGGGCTCTTCAAGCTCCTCCTTTTGAACCCATGCATTCTTTGGTCGTTATATTACTTTCTTGGAAAGTTTTGTTTCTTTTGGCCATCTCTTCTGCCAGAAGAGTCTCTGAATTATCTACTCTTTTTTGTGAGTCTCCTTTTCTGATTTTGCATCAGGATAAGGCGGTGCTGCGAACTTCTTTTGAATTTTTTTACCTAAGGTTGTGAATTCTAACAACATTAGTAGAGAAATTGTGGTTCCTTCATTATGTCCTAATCCTATGAATTCTAAGGAGAAATCATTGCATTCTTTGGATGCTGTTAGAGCTTTGTAATATTATGTTGAAGCTATTAAGTCTTTCCGAAAGACTTCTAGTCTATTTGTCATCTTTTCCGGTTCTAGAAAAGACCAGAAAGCTTCTGCCATTTCTTTGGCATCTTGGTTGAAATCTTTATTTCATCATGCCTATGTTGAGTCGGGTAACACTCCGCCTCAAAGGATTACAGCTCATTCTACTAGGTTAGTTTCTACTTCCTGGGCGTTTAAGAATGAAGCTTCGGTTGATCAGATTTGCAAAACTGCAACTTGGTCCTCTTTGCATACTTTTACTAAATTCTTCCATTTTGATGTGTTTTCTTCTTCTGAAGCAGTTTTTGGTAGAAACGTACTTCAGGCAGTGGTTTCAGTTTGAATCTTCTGCTTATGTTTTTTCATTAAAATTTTATTCTGGGTGTGGATTATTTTCAGCAGGAATTGGCTGTCTTTATTTTATCCCTCCCTCTCTAGTGACTCTTGTGTGGAAAGATCCACATCTTGGGTAATCATTATCCCATACGTCACTAGCTCATGGACTCTTGCTAATTACATGAAAGAAAACATAATTTATGTAAGAACTTACCTGATAAATTCATTTCTTTCATATTAGCAAGAGTCCATGAGGCCCGCCCTTTTTTGTGGTGGTTTTGATTTTTTTGTATAAAGCACAATTATTCCAATTCCTTATTTTATATCCTTTCGCACTTTTTTCTTATCACCCCACTTCTTGGCTATTCGTTAAACTGAATTGTGGGTGTGGTGAGGGGTGTATTTATAGGCATTTTAAGGTTTGGGAAACTTTGCCCCTCCTGGTAGGAATGTATATCCCATACGTCACTAGCTCATGGACTCTTGCTAATATGAAAGAAATGAATTTATCAGGTAAGTTCTTACATAAATTATGTTTTTAGCTTTAGTGTAGAGATCAGTCTCCCACCTGACACATCCCACCCCCTTATCCTTCCCTGACCCCTCTAAAACACCTCTCTTCCCTCCCCCACCCCTCAAGGGTCACCCGCATCTTAAATACTGGCAGAAAGTCTGCCAGTATAAAAAAATATATATATATTTTTTATTATATATTTTCTGCAGTGTAGGATCCGCCCTTTCCACCCAACCTAACTAAGCCCCCCTTAAACAGCTCTTTAACCCTCTACCTATTAGTCGCCATGTTAGGTACTGGCAGCTGTCTGCCAGTACCCAATTTGCAGGAAATTAGGCTTATTTTTTATTAAAAAAATAATTATATAACCTATCTTTTCTGTAGTGTAGCTGCCCCCCTCATTCCCCTCCCCCTCCCAGATCCCTTTACCTAAGCACTATCACCCTCCCCCTCCTTCCCACTCACTAACTTATGTAGCGTAGCGGTCCTGCCCCTCACACGCCCCTCCCGCCCCCGCACACCTCCCCCCCACCCCTTGCACGCCTCCTCCAGCGATGGGCTGCCTATCCGCCACCCTCCTATCCTTCCCATGCCACCAACGATCGGCACCATTAATTGCCGATGCAGAGAGGTCCACAGAGTGGCCCTCTCTGCATTGGTTGCTTAACAAAGGGTAAGCAACGTCCTTGGTCGTTAATGACTGTTTTTTGTAGGACATACCTGGCACGTCCTTGGTCATTAAGACGTTAAAAATGTACGCTGTATCTGAATCGTAAAAGAAGAAAATTGGGTTTCGTGTGACCCTTTTAATTCTGTATACATAATTTAAAGATGTTTTAAGCTGATCTGTTCTTTTCATTTTTCCAGGGTCAGTTCAACTTTGTGGATGTAAACATCCAACCATTGGACTGCGAGAGCAATCTGGTGACGCTGCAATGTCGGAAAGGTAATGCGTCATTGACTAAATTAGCATTGTAAATGTGATTGATATATAAATGGTCACCAACTTTTCTTTCTTTCTGTACAGTAGTTTGATAATCCAGAAGAAACAGATTTAATGTATCAGCAAAATACTTTCAATAAATGATCTATTTAAACAAATGGTATCTTTGTTTATGCAGATATGGAAGGTCTCGTCGATATCACTGCAGCCAAAATTGTTTCCGATAAAAACCTTCCTTTCCTTGCACGACAGATGGCTTTACATTCAAACGTACGTATGTTTGTGTTCCTCGATTGTACATCGAAATAACATTTTATGCCAAACATTATAGGGATGTGAAACCCCAAATTTGTCTTTCATGATTTAGACAAAATCGTCAAATTTTTCTTTTTTTTTTCTCTTGGTATCATTTGTTAAAAAGCAGGGTTATAAACTTAGGAGTGTGCACGTGTCTGGAGAACTATATGGCAGCAGTACTTTTACCTGCACGTGCACTCTACCTACTTAGGTATCTCTTTGACAAAGAATACAATGAGAACTAAGAAAATTTGCAGACTTTTTTTAAAATTGTATGCTCTGTCTGAATCACCAAAGAATATTTTTGGGTATCGTCTCCCTTTAACCCCTTAATGACCGGACCATTTTTCAATTTTCTTACCCTTAATGACAATGGCTATTTTTACATTTCTGCAGTGTTTGTGTTTAGCTGTAATTTTCCTCTTACTCGTTTACTGTACCCACACATATTATATACCGTTTTTCTCGCCATTAAATGGACTTTCTAAAGATATCATTATTTTCATCATATCTTATAATTTACTATAAAAAAAATATATAAAATATGAGGAAAAAATTGAAAAAAACACACTTTTTCTAACTATGACCCCCAAAATCTGTTACACATCTACAACCACCAAAAAACACCCATGCTAAATAGTTTCTAAATTTTGTCCTGAGTTTAGAAATACCCAATGTTTACATGTTCTTTGCTTTTTTTGCAAGTTATAGGGCCATAAATACAAGTAGCACTTTGCTATTTCCAAACTACTTTTTTTTTTAAATTAGCGCTAGTTACATTAGAACACTGATATCTGTCAGGAATCTCTGAATATCCATTGACATCTATATATTTCTTTTTAGAAGACAACCCAAAGTATTGATTTATGCCCATTTTGGTATATTTCATGCCACCATTTCACTGCCAAATGCGAGCAAATAAAAAAAAATCGTTCACTTTTTCACAAATTTTGTCACAAACTTTAGGTTTCTCACTGAAATTATTTACAAACAGTTTGTGCAATTATGGCACAAATGGTTGTAAATACTTCTCTGGGATCCTCTTTGTTCAGAAATAGCAGACATATTTGGCTTTGGCATTGCTTTTTGGTAATTAGAAGGCCACTAAATGCCGCTGTGCACCACACATGTATTATGCCCAGCAGTGAAGGGGTTAATTAGGGAGCTTGTAGAGACCTTGAAGGGTTAATTTTAGCTTTAGTGTAGTGGACAACCCAAAGTATTGATCTAGGCCCATTTTGGTATATTTCATGCCACCATTTCACCGCCAAATGCGAGCAAATAAAAAAAAAAGTTAAATTTTTCACAATTTTAGGTTTCTTACTGAAATTATTTACAAACAGCTTGTGCAATTATGGCACAAATGGTTGTAAATGCTTCTCTGGGATCTCCTTTGTTCAGAAATAGCAGACATATATGGCTTTGGGGTTGCTTTTTGGCAAATAGGAGGCCACTAAATGCTGCTGCGCACCACGCTTGTATTATGCCCAGCAGTTAAGGGGTTAATTAGGTAGCTTGTAGAGAGCTTGCAGGGTTAATTTTAGCTTTAGTGTAGAGATCAGCCTCCCACCTGACACATCCCACCCCCTGATTCCTCCCAAACAGCTCTCTTCCCTCCCCCACCCCACAATTGTCCCCGCCATCTTAAGTACTGGCAGAAAGTCTGCCAGTACTAAAATAAAAGGTGTTTTTTATTTTTTTTTAATTATTCATCTGTGATGGACCCCTGCCTTAGCCCCCAACCTCCCTGATCCCCCCCAAACAGCTCTCTAACCCTCCCAACCTACCTATTTGCCACCATCTTGGGTACTGGCAGCTGTCTGCCAGTACCCAGTTTTCCCCAAAAAAGAAAGGTTGTTTTTTTTTTTGTTTTTTTTTCTTAAACAGCGGTTTTCTGTAGTGTAGCTGCCCCCCCACCTAACCCCATCTCCCTACCCTAGCAGATCCTATTATTTAAAAAAAAAAAAAAAAAAACGCTTTCTGCCCCCCTCTCTCTTCTCTAGTCATTGGTGGCAGTGGTTGCTGCGTGCGCGCACACACACACATGCACGCGCCCGCAGGCCCCCCTCCGCACGCTCCCAGCATCCGGCGTGCACAAAACACTTGAAGGAACCAGATGCCGGGGAGCGATGGGCCGCCCACCCGCCTCCCTTGTAAGCTCCCACCCACCAACGGCACCATCGCTACTGGTGCAGAGAGGGCCACAGAGTGGCTCTCTCTGCATCGGATGCTTTTTAAAGGGTATTGCAGGATGCCTCAATATCGAGGCATCACTGCAATACCCTGAGAGCTGCTGGAAGCGATTGCGATCGCTTCCAGCACTCTCTTAGACAACTGACGTACCAGGTACATCCATTGTCACTAACTGTCAGTTTTTGCAGGACGTACCTGGCATTAAGGGGTTAAAAAGCTTATTTAGCTAATTACTGATTGGTTGAAAAATATATATTAGCTACTTTACCATTAATATTACTAACCGTGAGTAAGTAGCAAGAGTTGTCAATCTTCATATAATACTATTATTTGTATGTAATAATATGATATTAACTTAGCACTTTATCTGCAGGAGTTGTATCCTAGCAACATATTTATTACAGACATACGGTACAGCTGAGGTCTTTTTTTTTTTTTTTTTAACACTTGTTTTTTGTTTTAAATCCTCAAATACTATACAAAGATTAAAAAAAAAATTAAGGAGTAGAAAATTCTGCTGCACATTGGGAATGTTTGTCCTTTTTTTTTTTTTAGATGGCCTCGCAAGTTCATCACAGCAGGTCAAACCCCACCGACATTTACCCTTCTAAATGGATAGCCCGACTCCGGCATATTAAGAAGATGAGACCCAAGGTACGTTATATTTGTAGTGTCGCCCTTAGAGCACAAAACATATTGAATAATCTGTTCTGGTTGCGGAGGTGAATAAAGGAACGCACCATTTATTTGACAATTATCTAGAACAGGTCACATGTTGCATAAAGTTATTATGATAATGTGTTTTTTTTTTTGTTTTTTTATTTTATTAATTTATATCTGATGTCAAAATCTCTGTAATTCACTATTTAAAATCCTTTTTACTCACCCTTTCTAAATTGGAGATTCCAAGTACTGAAAAAAATGAATCTAGTCACCAAAGAGTAACTTTCTACAAATGTTGACGCTTTGTGTGATTTTGAATATTCAGTGCACGTATTGGAAGCATATTTCACAATGACAATACGCTTGATGGTGAATAGCGCTGCATGTTTCAATGATAGACATAGGCATTCGGCTATTCATTTAATAAATTAAAGGGACAGTCTAGTCAAAAATAAATTTTTATGAATCAGATAGGACATGTCATTTTAAACAAGAGTGGCTCTTTGTTCTTTTGGTATCCTTTGGTAAAAGCTAAACCTGGGTAGTCTAATATGCTAATTTCGTAGCCCTTGAAGGCCACCTCTTATCTGAATGCATTTTTACATTTTTTTCACAGCTATAGGGCGTTAGTTCATGTGTGCCATGTAGATACATCGTGCACACGTCTGTGGAATTACCTAGGAGTCAGCACTGATTGTCTAAAATGCAAGCCTGTCAAAAGAACTTAAATAAGGGGGTAGTCTGTAGAGGCTTAGATACCGGGTAATCGCAGAGGTTAAAAGTATATTAATATAACTGTGTTAGTTATGCAACTGGGTAATAAAGGGATGGTACTATCTTTGGGGTAGACTGTCCCTTTAATGCAGAAAATGGACACGTGTAGCGATTTTAGGGTCTTTTTAGCGTGTCAGATTTATTTTGTGAAAGTGCAACACACAAAGATCTGTGCAAATCCAGATCTTTGTGTTGCATTGTCACAAAAATAAATTTGGCGCCAAAAAAGACCCGAATGCCACCTCCAAAGGCCTTATTCAGCATTTGTTTATAAAGCACTAATCAGAATGGACGTCAAGTCGATACCAGCGCTGATGTTTCTGCTTGCAGCCCTTAGAGCAAATAATAGTAATCGCCATAAACAGCGCAATATCACATTTAACAAAGAATACCCACGCCAACAAAAAATGTGATCATATAGCGTCGTGCAATCAAAAAGGAAACTCCTTCAAATTAGATTGATTTTTGTTCAGTTTGTTTGTTCCTCAACTTTATAGATTCAGCTGGCAACTTCTAAAAGACAGAAATCAGCAAATAATGTTCAGTGCGACAATATGCTGTTGGTAAGTAGAGGATAGCGCTCACACTTTATAGAGCTAGGACTTAGCGCTAGGTTTTATAGGCACAATGCTTTCCTTATCCTGAAATACAGAGCACCTAGAGAGCAGATCTCCCCACTGTCCCTATTTGAGAGGGACAGTCCCTGATTCTGAGCTCTGTCCCTCTGAGACAGTCATATGTCCCTATTTCCCTTAGCCACACCCACATATTACCCAGACACACCCACCTACCAATCAGACACAACCTTAATCCCACCCACTAACCATCCACAATCGCTCCCAACACAGCTCCTCCCACAAAACGGTGACAAAACACCCATCAACTTCCTGAGTTCCTGATAACCAGACACAAATGTTGGGAGGTATGAGAAAGGACAAGTATATTTTATTAAAACATTTAAAAACAAACGCTGACTATCACAGAGTAAATAAAGGGCAGATATACATTACACTGCAACTTTTTCGCAACCTAAAAGGCGCTGGCACTCTCTATCTCTGCATCTTCAGCATATGATATAGGCAGAATTTGAATGGTACAACAAAGTCTTGCCCACTAAGTGACAAAAACGTCCAAAGTGGCAACCCAACGCATGTTTCCCTAATAAGGCCACCTTTCTCTTAAATTTTAGGGTTAAAGGGACATGAAACCCCAAAATTTTCTTTCATGATTCAGATAGAAGATACAATTTTAAACAACTTTCCAATTTACTTCTCTTACCTAATTTGCTCCGTGGTCTTGGTACTCTTTGTGGAAAAGCATATCTGGGTAGGCCTGCACAAATTTACCTCTTATCATTAGATCACCAGTGTGGTCAGCTAGCTCCCAGTAGTGCATTGCCTCTTCTTCAATAAAGGACGCCAAGCGAATGAAGCAACATTGATAATAGAAGTAATTTGGAAAGTTGCTTAACATTGGATGTTCTATCTGAATCCTGAAATAACAACTTGTTCATGACTTATGTGGATCATGTAATGAATTTGTCCTGCAGCCTTGCACTGGCTTTCGTAACGATCGTTCTGCAGTGTTAAATGTCATGGGTGGATGATCAAACTCACAAATACTTCTCTGATTCCTTCTTCCACAATCACCTTCTTGGGACTCATTCTTGACTTATCTTGCAATTTTAATTGTTCCTGCTAGTTGGTTTACCCTTCTGTCTTACTTTTATGCGCCTTCATCAGTGCTGGTCTACATGACTGCTGTATGTTTTTCTCACTGTAGCCATCACCTTCAGAGAGATAAGCATGCAGATATTACAGAACTAAAGTTCTACTATCACATTATTTTTTCAGCATAAGTCCTCTACTGAGCATAGGCAATAAACTTGATTTCAGATAGAGCAGGTTTCTCCTTGAAACGCCTCAAAGGATAAACTACTCTTGCCTTCCTGTAGACACCACAGACCCCTTGTGGGGGGTGGTGACAGGAATTAATGGACCCTGCACAAAGAAAGTAAAAAAAAAATGTAAATTTTGAGTTTTGAGTTTATCTCCCTGTTTTGCATACAAATCCTAATATTTAAGGGAGATTATGGAAGAGAGCAGGTGATTTGTCCTGTGATTTAATTGGTAGCACTTTAACTTCTAAGCTTCCCCCGGGATGTGCAATGTGTTGCCGGACTCTCTATTAGCAATCTAGTTTTGCAACAAAAAAATAAAGTGCAAAATTAAAATAAGTGGGTCATATCTTTGTGCATTGTATTTTTATGTTTAGCTGGCGGACACCTCATCAGTGCCACATAGGGTAACGTTCAACAACCACTTATATGTTACAGGTAAAGTCAGATATTGGGTAATCCGAGGTGATGCAGCGTATATGTAAAAGCTGACTAGAAAATATCACATAAATATCTCTATGTAAAAAAAGAAGATATATTACCTCAAAATGTGTTCAGTAGCTGCTTGGATGCTTGTTTCAGGACTTATGTGAAGGTGCATGGTGAAAAAATAACCAGCCGGTATCATTGGTGCGGAGTTCATACTTTCACTGTGCCATAATCATGTGACATTTCACCGTAATCTCACATAATTTCTTAGTAAACTTCCTTGCACTGGTGAGGAAAATACAGTGACTGTTCCTGCACATGTAAGATATACACTGCCTTACACTGATGAGGAAAATACAGTGACTGTTCCTGCACATGCCAGATACACACTGCCTTGTACTGATGAGGAAAATACAGTGACTGTTCCTGCACATGCCAGATACACACACACTGCCTTGCACTGATGAGGGAATTACAGTGACTGTTCCTGCACATGCCAGATACACACTGCCTTGCACTAATGAGGAAAATACAGTGACTGTTCCTGCACATGCCAGATACACACTGCCTTGCACTGATGAGGAAAATACAGTGACTGTTCCTGCACATGTCAGATACACACTGCCTTGCACTGATGAGGGAAATACAGTGACTGTTCCTGCACATGCCAGATACACACTGCCTTGCACTGATGAGGAAAATACAGTGACTGTTCCTGCACATGCCAGATACACACTGCCTTGCACTGATGAGGGAAATACAGTGACTGTTCCTGCACATGCCAGATACACACTGCCTTGCACTGGTGAGGAAAATAAAGTGACTGTTCCTGCACATGCCAGATACACACTGCCTTTCACTGATGAGGGAATTACAGTGACTGTTCCTGCACATGCCAGATACACACTGCCTTGCACTGATGAGGGAATTACAGTGACTGTTCCTGCACATGCCAGATACACACTGCCTTGCACTGATGAGGAAAATACAGTGACTGTTCCTGCACATGCCAGATACACACTGCCTTGCACTGATGAGGAAAATACAGTGACTGTTCCTGCACATGTCAGATACACACTGCCTTGCACTGATGAGGAAAATACAGTGACTGTTCCTGCACATGCCAGATACACACTGCCTTGCACTGATGAGGAAAATAAAGTGACTGTTCCTGCACATGCCAGATACACACTGCCTTGCACTGATGAGGGAAATACAGTGACTGTTCCTGCACATGCCAGATACACACTGCCTTGCACTGATGAGGAAAATACAGTGACTGTTCCTGCACATGCCAGATACACACTGCCTTGCACTGATGAGGAAAATACAGTGACTGTTCCTGCACATGCCAGATACACTGCCTTGCACTGGTGAGGAAAATAAAGTGACTGTTCCTGCACATGCCAGATACACACTGCCTTGCACTGGTGAGGAAAATAAAGTGACTGTTCCTGCACATGCCAGATACACACTGCCTTGCACTGATGAGGAAAATAAAGTGACTGTTCCTGCACATGCCAGATACACACTGCCTTGCACTGATGAGGAAAATAAAGTGACTGTTCCTGCACATGCCAGATACACACTGCCTTGCACTGATGAGGAAAATACAGTGACTGTTCCTGCACATGTCAGATACACACTGCCTTGCACTGGTGAGGAAAATAAAGTGACTGTTCCTGCACATGCCAGATACACACTGCCTTGCACTGATGAGGAAAATAAAGTGACTGTTCCTGCACATGCCAGATACACACTGCCTTGCACTGATGAGGAAAATAAAGTGACTGTTCCTGCACATGCCAGATACACACTGCCTTGCACTGATGAGGAAAATACAGTGACTGTTCCTGCACATGTCAGATACACACTGCCTTGCACTGATGAGGGAAATATAGTGACTGTTCCTGCACATGCCAAATACACACAGCCTTGCACTGAGGAGGGAAATACAGTGACTGTTCCTGCACATGCCAGATACACACTGCCTTGCACTGATGAGGAAAATACAGTGACTGTTCCTGCACATGTCAGATACACACTGCCTTGCACTGATGAGGAAAATACAGTGACTGTTCCTGCACATGCCAGATACACACTGCCTTGCACTGATGAGGAAAATACAGTGACTGTTCCTGCACATGTCAGATACACACTGCCTTGCACTGATGAGGAAAATACAGTGACTGTTCCTGCACATGTCAGATACACACTGCCTTGCACTGATGAGGAAAATACAGTGACTGTTCCTGCACATGCCAGATACACACTGCCTTGCACTGATGAGGAAAATACAGTGACTGTTCCTGCACATGCCAGATACACACTGCCTTGCACTGATGAGGAAAATACAGTGACTGTTCCTGCACATGTCAGATACACACTGCCTTGCACTGGTGAGGAAAATAAAGTGACTGTTCCTGCACATGCCAGATACACACTGCCTTGCACTGATGAGGAAAATAAAGTGACTGTTCCTGCACATGCCAGATACACACTGCCTTGCACTGATGAGGAAAATACAGTGACTGTTCCTGCACATGCCAGATACACACTGCCTTGCACTGATGAGGAAAATACAGTGACTGTTCCTGCACATGCCAGATACACACTGCCTTGCACTGATGAGGAAAATAAAGTGACTGTTCCTGCACATGCCAGATACACACTGCCTTGCACTGATGAGGAAAATAAAGTGACTGTTCCTGCACATGCCAGATACACACTGCCTTGCACTGATGAGGAAAATACAGTGACTGTTCCTGCACATGTCAGATACACACTGCCTTGCACTGAGGAGGGAAATATAGTGACTGTTCCTGCACATGCCAGATACACACAGCCTTGCACTGAGGAGGGAAATACAGTGACTGTTCCTGCACATGCCAGATACACACTGCCTTGCACTGGTGAGGAAAATACAGTGACTGTTCCTGCACATGCCAGATACACTGCCTTGCACTGGACAAGCATCCTGATTTGATGTTTATTGTTTTTTTTACGATAGGATGTGGCTACTGAGGAGATCTGAGAGAAAATATCTTCCTTTTTTACATAGAGATGTTCATGAGGTAGTTTCTAGTCCGCTTTTTAGAGCTATGCTGCAGCACTTTAAAGTGTTTCACCTTCGGGTAACGTGCCCCTTTAACTCTTTCTTTTGGTATCCTTTGTTGAATTGTATCTTGTGTCCATGAGAACATAGTAAGGTAACAATGTTTTACATATAGTACTGAAGGCACAATGCACCCTTCTGAGCCTACCTCAGTATGCTCTTGTGGAATTGAACTACGTTTTTACAACAAAGCATACAAAGAGGTACATTTATTAAAAGAAGAATGTTGGATGGGTTCTTTTAAAAATGTGTACTCTCTATGTGAATTGTAAAACTGTAACTTTAAACGCTAAATACATTTTATAAGCATAGTATTGATGATATTTGTTGCCTCCATCTAATTACGGGTGCCGCCATGTTAAAATCTAGCTTTCACTACATTCCTGTGCTTACATGTTTGCACATGTGCAGTAACTCTCCCTTAGATACCTGCAGTGTAACCTAGGTTCCAATATGGCAGCACCCATGATTAGCGGAGGCTGCATTAAATGTATTTAGTGTTTAGAATGTCCATTGTCCCTTTGATCATTGTGCTGTGCATGATGGTAATAAGCTTGGCAAAGTCAATATATGGGTAATCAACAGTTGATTTTTTTTTGTCTCTTTCTTATTTTAGATTCACGAAGAGCTGCTGGAGCAGAGTGCAAACCTCCCATATCAGATGTACAGTAACAAAACTCCTCCGCAGACTCAGCAGTCACCCAACGGCACTTTTGAAACCGGACAGAGAACAAGACTCATATCGGCAGTGGATGACTTTACAGAGTTTGCTTAGTGAGACCTTTTTAACCGACTGGTCTGGCTTCATGGTACGGTGCGGGACCCTCGCAGGGACACAGTTTTTGTGCAGTATTTTGATACAGAGCAGGCAAAGACTACTAAATAATTAAAAGCTCACTCATGAGACTTTAGCCTCTGGACCTGGAACTGTCTAAACCTAGACGACGCTTGGATACTTTTTTAAGAGACACTAGAAGCTAAATTATTTTGAATACTGGAATGGATATCCTAATTTATTATTAACCCTTTTTCAAAGGTGTAAAGTTGCTTTGATTATATTCCTGTATTGTGGACTTATGAAAGTGAAAAAAAATCTACAGCCTAAAATGGATTTTTTTTCCTGCGCAATACGGAATTAAGTTCAGTAATAAAAGTTTTGAGTTTATCTCCCTGTTTTGCATACAAATCCTAATATTTAAGGGAGATTATGGAAGAGAGCAGGTGATTTGTCCTGTGATTTAATTGGTAGCACTTTAACTTCTAAGCTTCCCCCGGGATGTGCAATGTGTTGCCGGACTCTCTATTAGCAATCTAGTTTTGCAACAAAAAAATAAAGTGCAAAATTAAAATAAGTGGGTCATATCTTTGTGCATTGTATTTTTATGTTTAGCTGGCGGACACCTCATCAGTGCCACATAGGGTAAAGTTCAACAACCACTTATATGTTACAGGTAAAGTCAGATATTGGGTAATCCGAGGATTACCCAGGTACAACGGACAATACCCAAGCGGCTGTGGGTAAAGCCCAATGTAAGATCATAAATCCCCTCAGAGTGCATGTGCTTTATTGTGTCAAACATATATATATATACGATGCATTGTAATTTCCCCATCTTCACTATCTTTTTTTTTCCTCCACCTGTGGGGTTCAAGTGGGACAAAACCCCCCTTGTAAACCTCATTCCTTAAGGTTCACTTGGAGTGTATGCCAGAGGATCAGCTGGGCACCTTCCTTAAACCCCCAGGCGGAAGCAAAAAAATAGTGTAGATGGGGGAATTACAGTACATCAGGCTTTACCCACAGCCTTGGGTAATGTCCATTTCCATCTTAATATGGGAAGAGTCCACAGCTGCATTCCTTACTTGTGGGAAATAGGAGGTGCAGAGGGTGTTTTCGTGTAAACTGATATATTTTTCACGTTAGATCCTTATTTTTCACCTTTCTCATAGAGTGCAATAATTTTTGGGTATACCAATTAGTTTTAGTGAATTTTGGTAACAAATTAACGTTATTTAAGCAGTTTTGGAAAAATTGTTCACTTTTTCTTTCTTAAAGGCGCAGTACACGTTTTTCAAAGTTTTATTTAAAACAACAAATAAAGTGTTTAAACGACTTTTGTGGCTATTATTAATCTAACATATCTGACATTGAGGATTCTCATTGTTCTATGTGTTTAGAAGCTATTATGGAACCCCCTCTTACATTGTGTACCTCTTGTACTGAAAGGGCCTTACATTGTAAAGACCATATTTTAGGTCAAGATAGTGTGCCTAAGGATGATTCTCAATCTGAAGAGAATCAGGTTATGCCATTCAATCCATTCTCCCCAAGTGTCACAACCTTTAACGCCCACACAGGCGACGCCAAGTACCTCTAGTGCGTCTAATTCCTTTACTCTGCAGGAGATGGCTGCAGTTATGTCAACTACCCTTACAGAGGTATTATCTAAATTACCAGTGTTGCAGGGTAAACGCAGTAGGTCAGATATTAATGTAAATACTGAATCCTCTGATACTTTATTAGCTATTTCTGATGTACCCTCACAGTGTTCTGAGTTGGTGGTCAGGGAATTGCTGTCTGAGGGAGAAATTTCAGACTGAGGGAATGTGTTACCTCAGACAGATTCGGACGTTATGTCCTTTAAATTTAAGCTTGAACACCTCCGTCTGTTGCTTCGGGAGGTCTTAGCGACTCTGGATGATTGTGATCCTATTATGATACCACCAGAGAAATTGTGTAAGATGGACAAATATTTAGAAGTGCTTACACTTATACTGATGTTTTTCCGGTTCCTAAGAGAATTTCGGAAATTATTAAGAAGGAATGGGATAGACCAGGTATACCATTTTCTCCCCCTCCTACTTTTAAGAAAATGTTTCCCATATCAGACACCATTCGGGACTTGTGGCAAACGGTCCCTAAGGTGGAGGGAGCTATATCTACCCTGGCTAAGCGTACAACTATACCCATTGAGGACAGTTGTGCTTTCAAAGACCCTATGGATAAAAAATTAGAGGGTCTCCTAAAGAAATTGTTTATTAATCAGGGTTTTCTTTTACAACCTACTGCTTGCATTGTTCCAGTAACTACTGCAGCAGCTTTTTGGTTTGAAGCTCTGGAAGAGTCCCTGAAGGTTGAGACTCCGTTAAATGACATTTTGGATAGAATTAAGTTTCTCAAGTTAGCTAATTCTTTTATTACTGATGCCGCTTTTCAAATTGCTAAATTAGCGGCGAAAAATGCAGGATTTGCTATTTTAGCGCGTAGAGCGTTGTGGCTCAAATCTTGGTCTGCTGATGTGTCATCAAAACATAAGCTTTTAGCTATTCCCTTTAAAGGTAAGAACCTTTTCGGGCCAGAATTGAAGGAAATAATTTCTGACATTACAGGAGGTAAAGGCCATGCCCTACCTCAGGATAAGTCTGTTAAGATGAGGGGTAAACAGAATAATTTTCGTTCCTTTCGGAATTTTAAGGGAGGACCTTCTACTTCCTCTTCCTCCACAAAGCAGGAAGGGAATTTTACCCAATCTAAGTCAGTCTGGAGACCCAACAAAAATTGGAATAAAGGTAAACAATCTAAGAAGCCCGCTGCTGCTACTAAGACAGCATGAAGGGGTGACCCCCGATCTGGGACCATATCTAGTAGGGGGCAGACTTTCTCTCTTTGCCCAGGCTTGGGCAAGAGATGTTCAGGACCCCTGGGCACTAGAAATAGTGACCCAAGGTTATCAGTTAGATTTCAATGATTTTCTCCCAAGAGGGAGGTTTCATCTTTCAAGATTATCTGCAGACCAGATAAAAAGAGAGGCGTTCTTACGCTGTGTAAAAGACCTTGTTACCATGGGAGTAATTTGTCCAGTTCCAAAATCAGAACAAGGACATTGGTTTTACTCAAATCTATTTGTGGTTCCCAAAAAAGAGGGTACTTTCAGACCCATCTTAGACCTCAAGTGTCTAAACAAATTTCTCAGAGTCTCATCGTTCAAGATGGAGACTATACGAATAATTTTACCAATGATCCAGAAGTGTCAATATATGACTACCGTGGACTTGAACGATGCTTACCTTCATATTCCTATCCACAAGGATCATCATCGGTTTCTAAGGTTTGCCTTCCTGGACAAACATTATCAGTTTGTGGCTCTTCCCTTAGGGTTGGCCACAGCACCCAGAATCTTCACAAAGGTTCTATGGTCTCTTTTGGCGGTTCTCAGACCGCGAGGCATAGCAGTGGCGCCTTATCTGGATGATATTCTAATTCAGGCATCAACTTATCAACTGACAAAATCTCACACGGACATAGTGTTGTCTTTCCTGAGAACTCACGGTTGGAAGGTGAACATAGAGAAGAGTTCACTTGTTCCACAGACAAGGGTACCTTTATTGGGAACTCTGATACACTCGGTAGCCATGAAAATATTTCTGACAGAGGTCAGAAAATCAAAAATTCTAAATACTTGCCAAGCACTTCAGTCCATTCTTCGGCCATCAGTGGCTCAGTGTATGGAGGTAATTGGATTAATGGTAGCGGCAATGGACATCGTTCTGTTTGCTCGCTTTCATCTCAGACCACTGCAACTGTGCATGCTCGGACAGTGGAATGGGGATTATGCAGATTTATCTCCTCAGATAAATCTGGATCAAGAGACAAGAAACTCTCTTCTTTGGTGGTTGTCACCAGATCATCTGTCCCAGGGGACTTGTTTCCGCAGACCCTTGTGGGTGATAGTGACAACGGATGCCAGCCTTCTGGGCTGGGGTGCAGTTTGGAATTCCTTGAAGGCTCAGGGTGTTTGGACTCAGGTGGAGTCTCTGCTTCCAATCAATATTCTTCAGGTGTGGCCTCAGTTGGCTTCGGCCAAATTCATCAGATTCCAGTCGGACAACATCACGACTGTGGCATATATCAATCATCAGGGGGGAACAAGGAGTTCCTTAGCGATGAAAGAAGTATCCAAGATAATCCGTTGGGCGGAGGCCCACTCTTGTCATCTGTCAGCGATCTACATCCCAGGAGTAGAGAACTGGGAATCGGATTTTCGACAGACTTTTCATCCGGGGGAGTGGGAACTTCACCCGGAGGTAAATGCCTCATTGATTCTCAGATGGGGCAGACCGGAATTGGATCTGATGGCATCTCAACAGAATGCCAAGCTTCCAAGATACGGATCCCGGTCAAGGGATCCTCAGGCCGAACTGATAGATGCCTTGGCAGTGCCTTGGTTGTTCAGCCTAGCTTATGTGTTTCCACCGTTTCCTCTCCTCCCACGCATGATTGCTCAAATCAAACAGGAGAGAGCTTCAGTGATCCTGATAGCGCCTGCGTGGCCACGCAGGACTTGGTTTGTGGATCTAGTGGACATGTCCTCTCTGCCACCGTGGAAACTTCCATTGAGACAGGACCTTCTCATTCAAGGTCCTTTTCAACATCCAAATCTAATTTCTCTGCAGCTGACTGCATGGAGATTGAACGCTTGATTTTATCGAAGCGAGGATTCTCTGATTCGGTCATCAATACTTTGATACAGGCTAGAAAGCCTGTCACTAGAAAAATCTATCGTAAGATATGGCGTAAATATCTTTATTGGTGTGAATCCAAGGGTTACTCATGGAGTAAAGTTAGGATTCCTAGGATTCTGTCTTTTCTCCAAGAAGGATTGGAGAAAGGGTTATCAGCAAGTTCCTTAAAGTGACAAATTTCTGTTTTTAGTTGCTATTTCTTCTACTCGAAGAGTTTCTGAGCTTTCAGCGCTACAGTGTGATTCTCCTTATCTCATTTTTCATTCTGATAAGGTGGTGTTACGTACCAAACCTGGATTCCTTCCTAAGGTTGTTTCAAATAAGAATATTAATCAGGAAATTGTTGTTCCTTGTTCCTAAACCTTCTTCTAAGAAGGAGCATATGTTGCATAATTTTGATGTGGTCCGTGCCTTAAAGTTTTACTTACAGGCAACTTAGGATTTCCGTCAATCATCTTCATTATTCATTGTTTATTCTGGAAAGCGTAGGGGTCAGAAAGCTACGGCTACTTCTCTTTCTTTTTGGCTGAGATGTATCATCCGCCTGGCATATGAGACTGCTGGACAGCAGCCTCCTGAAAGAATTACGGCTCATTCTACTAGGGCTGTGGCTTCCACATGGGCTTTTAAAAACGACGCATCTGTTGAACAGATTTGTAAGGCTGCGACTTGGTCGTCCCTTCACACTTTTTCCAAATTTTACAAATTTGATACTTTTGCTTCTTCTGAGGCTATTTTTGGGAGAAAGGTTCTTCAAGCAGTGGTGCCTTCTGTTTAGGTTCCTGTCTTGTCCCTCCCTTTCATCCGTGTCCTTTTGCTTTGGTATTGGTTTCCCACATGTAAGGATGAAATCCGTGGACTCGTCATATCTTTGTAAAAGAAAAGTAAATTTATGCTTACCTGATAAATTAATTTCTTTTACGATATGACGAGTCCACGGCCCACCCTGTTCTTTTTAAGATAGTTTTTATTTATATTTTTTGTAAACTTCAGTCACCTCTGCACCTTTTAGCCTTTCCCTTTCTCTTCCTATACCTTCGTCCGAATGACTGAGGGTGGATGGGAAGCGAGGGGCTATATATACAGCTCTGCTGTGGTGCTCTTTGCCACTTCCTGTTAGCAGGAGGTTAATATCCCACAAGGATGAAATCTGTGGACTCGTCATATCGTAAAAGAAATTAATTTATCAGGTAAGCATAAATTTACTTTTTAAGCAACTTTCAAATTTACTCCTATTATCAATTTTTCTTTGTTCTCTTGCTATCTTTATTTTAAAAGCAGGAATGTAAATCTTAGCAGCCAGCCCATTTTAGGTTCAGCACCATGGATAGCGCTTGCTTATTGGAGGATTACATTTACCCACCAATACGCAAGCATAACCCAGGTCAACCAAAAATCGGCCGGCTCCTATGCATCACATTCCTGCTTTTTAAATCAAGATAGCAAGAGAACGAAGAAAAATTGATAATAGGAGTAAATTAGAAAGTTGCTTAAAATTGCTGCTCTATCTGAATCACGAAAGAAAAAATTTGGGTTTAGTGTCCCTTTAAATACCTCCCCCACTTCCTTATAACCCCAGTCATTTTTTGCCTTTCATCACAGGAGGTTGGCAGAGAAGTGTTAGAGGATTTCGGAGTAGTCTCTTATGGAGGGTAGTACTCTTCGAGATTGGACTGGAGTTTTAAATAGTCCTGTCAGCCTCTCAGTGAGAGCATGGATGAAAGTTAGAGTCTGGAGATGCAGGGAGAGTCTTTCTGCGAAACCATCCCGACTCATATTAACAGCTCAATAGGCAATCAGCGTTGACGAGTTTTGCTGCCTGCTTTCTTCACTCAAGTCCATGTCAGAAGAGTTGCTACTATCTGTCACACTTGAAGGGCCGCGTTCCTGTTCCACGGCGTAGATTCTGGTAAGATCATTTTATTTTTATACATGTATGATAATGGAAGAAGACAGGGTCACAGTGTGACTCCTTTTATCTGTATAGAATCAAGGGTTAATATCTCCTTAGGGGATTATTGGACAGGGGGGAATAATCTTATATGTTTATTTGATTTTATGCTGATTTTATGTGTGAGATGTTATCGACTCATAGGCTGTTATGGAATATACAGGTTTCACTTTCACTTTGAGAGCCATGCAGCTTACAAGCTTGGCGCGCTTTCTCATATCAGGGACAGTCCTGCATTGGGCACCATGTGATTCATTCCCTTTTTCCTGACCGGGTGTCTATCAGAGAGGAGTCATAAATCTCTGTACTGTCTGGGTCATAGGAGGCGGTGAGTGCCCCAGGCATTGGGGTATAAGGGTGCCGTTTTTTTTTAATAAAATAAGATGTTTTATTTCTCTAGTTCTCCGGTTATTGCACTAGCGGTGGGGGATTCTGTTACTTTAGAGGGCACTCCCTCTATTCTTAATGAGTAATTCCTTTATTATATGGTGGGGAGGCCTTAGTTCCGCCCTCTCAATTATGTTCCATATGCCTTGATAATGTGATAATATCAAACATGTATGATACCATAGAGCCGTCCACCTCTGAGGAGTTGTCATCCAGTGAGGTATGTACCCTACATTCTTATATCTCTACAGATGCAGTTTTCCCGTAGCATTGTTAATCTTCCATCTGGAGGGGGCCTTTTTTTACCAGACGTTACTACGCAGTTCAGACGGCAGTGTCTGCGGCTTTTAATGCTTTACCTTGCCCTGTTAAGCACAAGCGAAAGGTTACATATTGCACTTCTTCCAAGAGTACATCAGATGATTTATTGGATTTAATTGAAGGTTATCCGAGGATGAAGTTCTTTCTGAGACTTGAGAGTATGAACATTCTGGGTCGGAGTCTGCTGCCTCTAAACCTCTGGCTGTGGAGGAACTAGACTTTAGTTTAGGAATTTGCGCTTTCTTCTAAAGGAAGTTTTAGGCAAATTCAGAGGTCCCAGAGGCCAAAATGCCTGATGAACCTTTAATTCCTAAATTGGATAGAGTTTGAGAACTGCTCCTGTTAGATGGCGAACATTATTATGAATGAATGGGACAGGATTGGATTCCTTTTCCCAGTCTTCTCCCTTTAACAAATTGTCCCTGGTCCTGGACTCTCAATGGAGTTGTGAGGTTCCGTCCCTAAATGGGATGGCGTTATCTTCACCCTTGCTAAACGTACTACTATCCTGCTTGAGGATAGTTCTTCGTTTGAAGAGCGCATGGATAAAAGATGGAAACTCTCTTAAGAAGGATGTTTCAACATGTCATGTGGGATATTTGTTTCAACCGGCGGCGGCTGTTGCAACGGTTACTGGAGAAACTACCTTCAGGCGTGACTTCTTATAGGATTGATAGGGGTGGAGGGTCCCCTCGACGTTACTCAGAAAAGATTTACGGCCTTGAGGGTTGTTAATTCTTTTATCTGTGCTGCAATTAGGCTTTTTCTGTTCAGGCCCGTCGGGCTCTGGCTAGAGACATGGTCTGCAGATATAACTTCTTAGTCTAGACTTCTTACCTCCCTTTAAGGGAATGATCTTGTCTGGTCCAGGCCTGGACTCAATTATCTCCACGGTCTCAGGGGGCAAGGGTACACTCCTACCGCAAGAGTATATGAACTAATCTAAGGGACGATGCTCATTCTTTTCGTTCTGATAAAGCCCATGTCAGCAGTTCTCCGCTAAGCTGGAGCAAACCAAGAGCTCTTGGAAGCCGGCTCAGTCCTGGAATAAATCCAAGCAGAGCAAAAAGCCTGCTGAGTCGACATCTGCATATGAATGGGCAGTCCCCAGTCCTTTTCTGGATCGTGTAGGGGGCAGTATGTCGCTCTTTTCAGTCGCTTGGTTCAGGGACGTGCAGGATCCACGGGTCCTGGAGGTCATAGCTCAGGGTTACAAGATAGGTTTTAAATCTCAGCCACCCAAGGGCAGATTCCTCCTGTCTTCCTGACCAGTAAGGAGGGAAGCCTTTCTGGGTTGTGTACGGGGTCTGTCCTCTAGGAGTTATTGTCCCAGTGCCTATCGCAGTGAGAGGTTTGGGATACTATTCAAACCTTTTGTGGTCCCTAGAACGAGGGAACTTTCCGTCCAGTTCTGAACCTAAAGTGCTTAAGCAGGTTTTTAAATGTCCCCTCATTTAAGATGGAAATAATAAGGTCCACACTTCCCCTCGTTTGAGAGGGGTAGTTCATGACCACAATAGATCTGCAGGATGCTTCCTTCACATACCAATCCTCAAGGACCACTTCCAGTTCCTAAGGGTTGCATTCCTGTACCAGCACTTCCAGTTTATTGCCCTTCCGTTTGATCTAGCTAAAGAAATTTTTCGAAGAGTGGACCATTCAGAATATCTCCTCTGTCTTCTTTGATCCCATGGATGGCAGATAATCTAGAGAGAGTTCTCTTGTATCAAGTACCTGGGTAGAATTCTCGGGTGCTATAATAGTCTCCATAGACATGAGAATATTTCTAACAGACCAGAGATGTTGCAAGCTAGCTTCAACATGTCTTGCCCTCCAGATCTCCTTAAGGCCATCTGTGGCTCGGTGTATGGAGGTGATTGTTCTCATGGTGTCCGGCTTGGACATAATTTCCTTTGCCAGTTTTTACCTTGGACTGCGCATGCTGAACTAGTAGAACGGCGATCATTTGGATCTTTCTCAACAGATTTCTCTGGACAACCAATTGGGGGAATCGCTCTCTTGGTGTTTTTGTCTGGATCCCTTGTCCCAAGGGATGTCCGTCTCAAGACCATCCTTGGTGATTGTGACTACGGTTGCGAGTCTGTCAGGATGGGGAGCTATTTGGGGTGCCAGGAAGGCACAGGGCCTCTGGTCTCAGGAGGTAACGCTCCTTCCTGATCTCATTTTGGATCTTTGGGCAATATACAATGCTCTGAAGGCTTGGCCTCTGCTGGGTTCATCCCAGTTTAATCAGATTCCAATCAAGCAATATATCCTCGGTGGCTTACATAAACCATCAGGGGGGACGAGAAGCTTCCTAGTGTTGAGGGAAGTATCTCAGATCCTGGTGTGGGGGAGACCCACATTTGTTCGCTGTCAGCGATCCACATTCGGGGTGTGGACAACTGGGAAGCAGATGTCCCCAGCAGACAATCCTTCCATCAGGAAGATTGGTCTCTCCATCACAAGTGTTTGCAGAGATTTGCAAGAGGTAGATCTTATAACATCTCAATACCAAGCTACCCAGATAGGGGTTGAGGTACAAGGATTTTCAGGCGGAGCTAACAGATGCATTTGCGGTGCCTTAGACGTTGTGTCAATTCGCAACATCAATCAAGAGATTGTGGTTCCTTTTTATGTCCTAATCCTTCTTGTCGAAGGAACGTTTACAACATATTCTGGATGTAGTTTGTGCCTTGAAGTTTTATCTTCGGGCAATGAAGGAATTTAGACAAACCTCTTTTCTTCTACTAGATACGACGAGTCCACGGATTCATCCTTACTTTTGGGATATTATCTTCCTGCTAACAGGAAGTGGCAAAGAGCACCACAGCAGAGCTGTCTATATAGCTCCTCCCTTGACTCCAACCCCCAGTCATTCTCTTTGCCTATACTAAGTAATAGGAAGAGGTAAAGTGAAAGAGGTGTTAATATAATAGTTTTTATTTTCTTCAAGCAAGGCTTTTTTATTTTAAATGGTACCGGTTAGTGCTATTTTTCCTCAGGCAGCAGATGGATGAAGATTCCTGCCTGGAGGCTGATGATCTTAGCAGTTGTCACTAAGATCCAGAGGAGTTCCCACAGAATGGCTGAGGAGTACTTGAGAAGCTTCAGTGTGGGGAACGTTTTTTCATGCTACATCATTGAGGTATGTTAAGTCATTTTTTTCTGGAGAGACTGTGGTATTTTAGAACTGGCTGACATAGTTCCCATAAGGGAAGGGGTAAGCAGTAATCCTGCTTGTACATAGAAGGGGTATTACTGGAACCTGTATATTATGGGCTTGACACTGGTAAAATAATGTTTTGTTGGCAAAACGGTTTTTATTAGGGGCAACTTAACGTTTTTATATGCAAACGTTTTTATGGCTGATGGCACTGGAGGGTTTCACATGGCTTACATATATTAGATGGGTAATATGAAAGACCCATATGGCTAGTGTTCTACACCGCTTTACAGCAGTTTTTACTAGGCAGAGAGACATCGATGTCGATGGGCGGGGCCTATTTTTGCGCCTCAGATGCGCAGTTGAAATGCTTATGAAGGCAGCAAGCTCCAGCTCCGGTGGGCCTAAGTTGAGGATTTAGCCTAAACGAAGGAGATAGTGTGAATTACAGACCCCTGAGGGCAGGTAGGCACCACAGCAGAGCTGTGGCGAGGTGCAGGGGGTTGCTATATTATTTTTCATAAATGTTTCTGAGTAACGTTTTCTTCCATAAAGAGTTAAGTCTACCTTACTTGTGGTGCAATCTTAGCTGGCAAGATAAAACACATATATGCTAAAATTGTGATATTTATTACATTTTAAGGCAGTTTTGGAAAAATTGTATGCTTTTTTACTCTTAAAGGTACAGTACCGTTTTTTCAGATTTTTTTTTACACTAAATAAAGTGTTTTCAAGACTTTTTGTGGTTATTACTAGCCTGTTCAACATGTCTGACATTGAGGAAAGTCAATGCTCTATGTGTTTAGAAGCCATTGTGGAACCCCCACTTAAAATGTGTCCCTCATGTACTGAAAGGGCCTTACATTGCAAAGAACATATTTTAGGTGATTATCTAAACTAAACTGCCAGGTTTACAGGGTAAGCGCAGTAGGTCTGGTATTAGAGTAAATGCTGAGCCCTCTGATGCTTTATTGGCCATCTCCGATGTAACCTCACAGTGTACTGAGTTGGGGGTAGGGGAATTGCTGTTTGAGGGAGAACTTTCAGACTCCGGAAATGTGTTCCCTCAAACAGACTCGGACGTGACGGCCTTTAAATTTAAGCTTGAACACCTCCGCCTGTTACTCCGGGAGGTTTTAGCGACTCTGGATGATTATGACCCTATTGTAATACCACCAGAGAAATTGTGTAAAATGGATAAATATCTAGAGGTCCCTACTTACACTAATGTTTTTCCAGTCCCTAAAAGGATTTCGGACATTGTTACTAAGGATGGGATAGACCAGGCATTCAGTTCTCTCCCCCTCCTACTTTTAAGAAAATGTTTCCCATATCTGACACCATTCGGGATTCCTGGCAGACGGTCCCTAAGGTGGAGGGTGCTATTTCTACCCTGGCTAAGCGTACAACTATACCTATTGAGGACAGTTGTGCTTTCAAAGATTCTATGGATAAAAAATTAGAGGGTCTTTTAAAGAAATTGTTTATTCATCAGGGTTTTATTCTACAACCTATAGCGTGCATTGTTCCAGTTACTACTGCAGCAGCTTTTTGGTTTGAGGCTCTAGAGGAGTCTCTTAAGGTTGAGACCCCATTAGATGATATTTTGGATAGAATTAAGGCTCTCAAGCTAGCTAATTCTTTTACCGATGCCGCTTTTCAAATGGCTAAATTAGCGGGGAAAAACGCAGGCTTTGCCATTCTAGCGCATAGAGCATTATGGCTTAAGTCTTGGTCTGCTGATGTGTCATCAAAATCTAAACTTTTAGCTATTCCTTTTAAAGGTAAGACCCTATTCAGGCCTGAAATAAAGGAAATCATTTCCGACATTACTGGAGGTAAAGGTCATGCCCTTCCTCAGGACAAGACTGTTAAAATGAGGGTTAAACAAAATCATTTTCGTTCCTTTTGAAACTTTAAAGGTGGACCCTCTACTTCCTCCTCCGCCACAAAGCAGGAGGGTAATTTTGCACAATCCAAGTCAGTCTGGAGACCTAACCAGACCTGAAATAAAGGTAAACAGGCCAAGAAGCCCACTGCTGCTACCAAGACAGCATGAAGGGGCAGCCCCCGATCCGGGACCGGATCTAGTAGGGGGCAGACTTTCTCTCTTCGCTCAGGCTTGGGCAAGGGACGTTCAGGATCCCTGGGCATTAGAAATCGTGACCAAGGGGTATCGACTAGAATTCAAGGATTTTCTCCCAAGAGGGAGTTTTCATCTTTCACGTTTGTCTGTAGACCAGACAAAAAGAGAGGCATTCTTATGCTGTGTAGAAGACCTATATACCAATGGTGTAATCTGCCCAGTTCCAAAACTAGAACAGGGGCAGGGGTTTTACTCAAATCTGTTTGTGGTTCCCAAAAAAGAGGGAACCTTCAGATCGATTTTAGATCTCAAATGCCTAAACAAATTTCTCAAAGTCCCATCGTTCAAGATGGAGACCATACGAACAATTTTACCAATGATCCAGGAGGGTCAATATATGACCACCGTGGATTTGAAGGATGCGTATCTTCACATTCCTATCCACAAAGATCATCACCAGTTTCTCAGGTTCGCCTTCCTGGACAAACACTACCAGTTTGTGGCCCTCCCTTTCGGGTTGGCCACAGCTCCCAGAATCTTCACAAAGGTGCTAGGGTCCCTTCTGGCGGTTCTAAGGCCGCGGGGCATAGTAGTGGCGCCCTATCTGGACGATATTTTGATTCAGGCATCAACTTACCATCTAGCCAAATCTTACATGGACATCGTGTTGGCTTTTCTAAGAACTCACGGGTGGAAGGGGAACATACAAAAGAGTTCACTAGTTCCACTGACAAGAGTTCCATTCCTAAGAACTCTGATAGACTCGGTAGACATGAAAATTTTTAGGACGGAGGTCAGAAAGTCAAAGATCCTAACTTCTTGCCGAGCACTTAATTCCATTCCTCGGCCATCCAGTGGCGCAGTGTATGGAGGTCATTGGGTTAATGGTAGCGGCAATGGACATTGTTCCGTTTGCTCGCTTACATCTCAGACCACTGCAGCTGTGCATGCTTAGACAGTGGAATGGGGATTATGCAGATTTATCTCCTCGGATAAATCTGGATCTAGAGACCAGAGACTCTCTTCTTTGGTGGTTGTCACAGGATCATCTGTCCCAGGGAACGTGCTTCTGCAGGCCAGCATGGGTCATAGTGACGACGGACGCCAGCCTCTTGGGCTGGGGTGCAGTCTGGAATTCCCTGAAGGCTCAGGGTGTTTGGACTCAGGAGGAGTCCCTACTACCAATAAATATTCTGGAACTGAGAGCGGAATTGTATCTGATGGCATCTCGTCAGAATGCCAAACTTCCTTGTTACGGGTCCAGATCAAGGGATCCCCAAGCAGTACTGATAGATGCTCTAGCAGTACCTTGGTCATTCAACCTGGCTTATGTGTTTCCTCCTTTTTCTCTCCTACCTCGTCTGATTGCCAGAATCAAACAGGAGAGGGCTTTGATAATCCTGATAGTGCCTGCGTGGCCACGCAGGACTTGGTATGCAGATCTAGTGAAAATGTCATCTCTGCCACCGTGGAAACTGCCACTGAGACAGGACCTTCTAATCCAAGGTCCATTCCAACATCCAAATCTAAATTCTCTGCAGCTGACTGCCTGGGGATTGAACGCTTGATTTTATCTAAGCGTGTATTCTTGGAGCCGGTCATTGATAGCTTGATTCAGCCTCACAAGCCTGTCACTAGGAAAATTTACCATAAGATATGGCGTAAATATCTTTATTGGTGCGAATCCAAGGGCTACTCATGGAGTAGGGTTAGGATTCCTAGGATTTTGTCCTTTCTCCAAGAAGGATTGGAGAAGGGATTATCAGCTAGTTCCTTAAAGGGACAAATTTCTGCTTTGTCAATTTTACTACACAGACATCTGGCGGATGTCCCAGACGATCAGTCTTTTTGTCAGGCTTTAGTCAGAATCAAGCCTGTGTTTAAACCTGTTGCTCCGCCATGGAGTTTGAATTTAGTTCTCAATGTTCTTCAAGGGGTTCCGTTTGAACCCATGCATTCCATAGATATTAAGCTTTTATCTTGGAAAGTTTTGTTTTTAGTTGCTATCTCTTCTGCTCGAAGAGTTTCTGAGCTTTCTGCGTTACAATGTGACTCGCCTTATCTTATATTCCATTCTGATAAGGTGGTTTTGCGTACTAAACCTGGATTCCTTCCTAAGGTTGTTTCAAATAAGAATATTAATCAGGAAATTGTTGTTCCTTCTTTGTGTCCTAATCCTTCTTCTAAGAAGGAGCGTCTGTTACATAACTTGGATGTGGTTCGTGCCTTGAAGTTTTACTCACAAGCGACCAAGGATTTCCGTCAAACATCTTCTCTATTTGTTGTCTATTCTGGAAAGCGTAGGGGTCAAAAAGCTACGGCTACCTCTCTTTCTTTTTGGCTGAAAAGCATCATCTGTTTGGCATACGAGACTGCTGGACAGCAGCCTCCTGAAAAAATTACAGCTCATTCTACTAGAGCGGTGGCTTCCACATGGGCTTTTAAAAATGATGCTTCTGTTGAACAGATTTGTAAGGCTGCGACTTGGTCCTCCCTTCATACCTTTTCCAAATTTTACAAATTTGATACTTTTGCTTCTTCTGAGGCTATTTTTGGGAGAAATGTTCTTCAAGCAGTGGTGCCTTCCGTTTAGGTATCTGTCTTGTCCCTCCCGTTCATCTGTGTCCTGTTGCTTTGGTATTGTATCCCACAAGTAAGGATGAATCCGTGGAGTCGTCGTATCTAGTAGAAGAAAAGGAAATTTATGCTTACCTGATAAATTGATTTCTTCTACGATACGACGAGTCCACGGCCCTCCCTGTCATTTTAGACAGATTATATTTTTGTTTTCAAACTTCAGTCACCTCTGCACCTTTTTTTAGTTTCTCCTTTTTCTTCCTATACCTTCGGTCGAATGACTGGGGGGTGCAGTCAAGGGAGGAGCTATATAGACAGCTCTGCTGTGGTGCTCTTTGCCACTTCCTGTTAGCAGGAGGATAATATCCCACAAGTAAGGATGAATCCGTGGACTCGTCGAATCGTAGAAGAAATCAATTTATCAGGTAAGCATAAATTTCCTTTTTCTGTTCGTTCTCTTTTCCGGGAAGCGTAGGGGTCGGAGGGCCTCTTAGACTTCCTTATCTTTTTGTCTGAGGACTGTCATCTGTTTAGCATAGAAACGGCAGGACATAAGTCTCCTCTGAGGATTACGGCTCATTCTACGAGAGCAGTGGTTTCCTCTTGGGCCTTCAAAAATTAGGCCTCTATGGATGGCCCTATATTTGAAATTTTTTCTTCTGGCACCTTTTTCACCTTGATATTTCTCGTACTGTTCTTTGTGCCCTAGGCAGAATGACTGGGGTTATGAGGAAGTGGGGGAGGTATTTAAGCCTTTGGCTGGAGTGTCTTTGCCTCCTCCTGGTGGCCAGGTTCAGTATTTCCCACAAGTAAGGAATGCAGCTGTGGACTCTTCCCATACAGATGGAAATTAAATTATCAGGTAAGCATAATTTATGTTTTTACCCGGGTAATCCTAGGAATACCCGGATATCTTACTTTACCCGTAACATATATATATATATATATATAAAATACTAGGAGCACATTGCTGTGTTTATTTTAGAAGAGAGACACCTTTGAAATATGCAGAACATTTTCTTTCATGTTAATGGCAAGAGTCCATGAGCTAGTGACCTATGGGATATACATTCCTACCAGAAGGGGCAAAGTTTCCCAAACCTCAAAATGCCTATAAATACACCCCTCACCACACACATACTTCAGTTTTACTAACTTTGCCTCCTGTGGAGGTGGTGAAGTAAGTTTGTGCTTGATTTTTATGATTTCTTCTATGAGCGCTTCTAAGCATTCTGAAGCCCAATTCCTCTCAGAGTACAGTGTTTGCCAAAGGGATGTGAAAAAGAGTATTGCCTGTTGATTTTTATGTTTCACTTATGGGAAATCTTTTCAAGGGTTCTCTTTAATCGGTCGTAGGGATTTATCTCCTACCTCCCTTTTCAGATCGACGATATACTCTTATACCATTACCTCTGCCGATAGTTTTCAGTACTGGTTTGGCTGTCTGCTATATGTGGATGGGTGTCTTCGGTAAGTATGTATCATTATTTAAGACACTCTCAGCTATGTTTGGAGCTTTATGTATTAATATAAAGTTTTAAATGTATGTATTGACTTATTTGCCATGAGTCAGGTCTATGTGTATTTACCTTTGCAGTCTAGCAGTTTCAGTATGATAATCATGTTTGAGGAAGTTATTTTTATTTTAATATTTTCTTACCTGGGGTTTAGTTGTTTTTTTTTTTCAATTTGACTTGTTTTTCCTTAAATTTCGCGAGCAAATCTAGGCTCACAAGGGCGCAAAATGCTGTTATTTATTGCATCATTTTTGTTGCGAAAATGTTTTGCCGCAAATTTGCGTCTATAGTGTCGCAAGTTTCATCATTTCCTGCGTCTTTATTGACGTTAGGTTGTTTGGCGCGAAGTCGCGCTTGTTATGGCGCGAGTTGCTCCATTTCCGGATGTTGATTGGCGTCAAAAAAATTTACTTTGCGTTCTGCGTCATACTTGGCGCTAAATCTTTATTTTTTATTTTTTTGGTTATATTACCCCTCTTCCTTTATGCTCCCTGCTCTCTATATTTTAGAGGTCTATGCTGTTTGCTTTTCTGCTTATTTAGCATATGCATTTTTTCCCATTCCTGAAACTGCTATATGAGGAAATTGGATATTTTGTTTAAATGTTATTTATTTATTTTTTTACATTTTGCAAGATGTCTGTCTGTTTGATCCTGTCTCAGAAGCTACTGTAGGAACCATGCTGCCTGAACACAGTTCTACCAAAGCTAAGTGTATCTGTTGTAAACAACTGAGATTATATCTCCAGCTATATTATGTAACAGTTGTCAGGATAAGCTTTTGCATGCCGATAATGTTTCTATTAGTACTAGTACAGCACCTGTTGCTCCCTCAACATCTAATGTACATGATATTCCTGTTGATATGAAAAATGATATTGCTGATGCAATACAGAAGGCTATGTCTGCTATTCCACCTTCTAATAAACGTAAAAGGTCTTTTAAAACTTCTCACAAAACTGATGAAATTTATGATGACCGACAACATACTTAAATATCCTCCTCTGAAGAGGATCTCTCTGGTTCAGAAGATCCTACCTCAGACATTGAAATTGATAAATCTTCTTATCTTTTTAAGATTGAATATATTCGGTCTTTGTTGAAAGAAGTATTGGTTACTTTGGGTATTGAGGAGTCTGATTCTCTTGATAACAAAACCAGTAAATGTTTAAATTCTGTTTTTAAACCTCCTGTGATTACTCCTGAGGTTTTTCCTGTTCCAGATGTGGTTTCTGATGTGATTGCTAAGAAATGGTCTAAGCCTGGTGGTGCTTTTAATCCTCCTTATAGGTTTAAGAAGTTATATCCTTTACCAGTGGCTAATTTGGAGTTTTGGGGGAAAGTCCCTAAGGTTGATGGGGCTATTTCTACTCTTGCCAAACGTACTACTATTCTTATGGAAGATAGTACTTCTTTTAAGGATCCTTTAGATAGGAAGATTGAATCGTATCTAAGGAAAGCTTATTTACATTCTGGTTATATTCTCAGGCCTGCCGTTTCTATGGCTGATGTTGCGGCTGCATCAACTTTTTGGTTGGATAGCTTAGCACATCAGGAAACAGATTCTGATTTGTCTAGCAGTATTCGTTTGCTTCAACATGCTAATCATTTTATCTGTTTTGCTATTTTTTATATCATCAAGATTGATAGCTAGAAGAGCTTTATGGCTTAAATCATGGAATGCTGACATGGTATCTAAATCTAGATTACTATGTCTTTCTTTCCAGGGTAATCATTTATTTGGTTCTCAGTTGGATTCTATTATTTCCACTATCACTGGGGGGAAGGGAGTTTTTTGCCCCAAGATAAAAAGTCTAAGGTTAAGTCTAAAGCTTCTAATCGGATTTGTTCCTTTCGTCAGAATAGAGAACAGAAAACCACTCCTTCCTCTCCGGACTCGGGTTCTAATTGGAAGCCATCTTCAAGTTGGAATAAATCCAAGCCTTATTAGAAGCCAAAGCCAGCCCCCAAGACTGCATGAAGGTGCGGCCCTCAATCCAGTTCAACTGGTGGGGCGCAGATTGAAATTATTTCAAAACATTTGGGCAGATTCTGTTCAAAATCAGTGGATTCAGAGCATAGTCTTTCAAGGGTATCAAATAGGTTTCAGAATAGGACCTCCTGTGAGAAGGTTCTTTCTCTCTCATGTTCCAACAAATCCTGTGAAAGCTCAGGCTTTTCTGAAGTGTGTTTCAGATCTGGAGCTTTTAGGGGTGATTATACCAGTTCCGCTTCAGGAGCAGGGTCTGGGTTTTTATTCAAATCTTTTCATTGTCCCAAAGAAAGAACATTAATTCAGACCAGTTCTGTATCTGAAGTTTTTAAATAGTTTTGTAAGTGTCCCAACTTTCAAGATGGTGATTATAAGGACTATTCTGCCTTTTGTTCAGCAAGGTCATTACATGTCCACAATAGACTTACAGGACGCTTATTTTCACATTCATCCAGATCACTATCGGTTTCTGAGAATCTCTTTTCTAGACAAGCATTACTAATTTGTCACTCTTCCATTTGGCCTAGTGACAGCTCTTCTATTTAGCGACCGCTCCAAGAATCTTTTTGAAGGTTCTCGGTGCCCTTCTATCTGTAATCAGAGAGCAGGGTATTGCAGTGTTTCCTTATTTGGATGATATCTTGGTACTGGCTCAATCTTTTCATTTAGCAGAATCTCACACAAATTAACTAGTGTTGTTTCTTCAAAGACATAGTTGGAGGATCAATTTACCAAAGAGTTTCTTGATTCCTCAGAGAAGGGTCACCTTTTTAGGTTTCCAGATATATTCAGTGTCCACAAATGAAATTGGTTTCAGCCTGTCGAAACCTTCAGTCTCGATCATTCCCTTCAGTGGCTATGTGCATGGAGGTTTTCGGTCTTATGACTGCAGCATCGGACGCAATCCCCTTTGCTCATTTTCATATGAGACCTCTGCAGCTTTGCATGCTGAATCAATGGTGCAGGGATTATACTCAGATATCACAATTGATATTCTTAAATTCCAGCATTCTACTCTCTCTGACTTGGTGGTTAGACCATCATCGTATTATTCAAGGGGCCTTTTTGTTCTTCCTTCCTGGACTGTAGTCTCAACAGATGCAGAGAAGATGTCTTTCAGGTTGGGGAGCTGTCTGGGGATCTCTTGACAGCACAAGGGGTTTGGAATCCTCTAGAGGCAAGGTTACTAATCAATATCTTAGAACTACGTGCTATTTTCAGGGCTCTTCAGGCTTGGCCTCTATTAAAGAGAGAACTTTTCATTCGCTTTCAGACAGACAATATCACAACTGTGGCATATGTCAATCATCAGAGAGGGACTCGCAGTCCTTTAGCAATGAAAGAAGTATCACGGATACTTTCTTGGACAGAATCCAACTCTTGTCTAATTTCTGCGATTCATATCCCAGGTGTAAACAATTGGGAAGCGGATTATCTCAGCCATCAGACTTTGCATTCGGGGAAGTGGTCTCTCCATCCAGATGTGTTTTTTCAGATTGTACAGATGTGGGAACTGCCAGAAATAGATCTGATGGCTTCCCATCTAAACAGCAAACTTCACAGATACCTTTCCAGGTCCAGGGATCCTCAGGCAGAGATGGTGGATGCGTTAGCAGTTCCTTGGTCTTACCAACTTGCTTATATTTTTTTGCCTTTAGTTCTTCTTCCAAGGGTGATCTCCAAGATCATAATGGAACAATCACATGTGTTTCTGATAGCACCAGCATGGCCTCACAGGTTTTGGTATGCAGATCTTGTCTGGATTTCCAGTTGCCAACCTTGGTCACTTCCTTTACGGCCAGACCTTCTGTCTCAAGGGCCGTTTTTCCATCAGGATCTCAAATCTCTAAATTTGAAGGTATGGAAATTTAACGTTTAGTGCTTAGTCATAGAGGTTTCTCTGACTCAGTGATCAATACTATGTTGCAGGCTCGTAAGTCTGTTTCAAGGAAGATTTATTATCGGGTTTGGAAAACCTATATTTCATGGTGTTCTCATAAATTCTCTTGGCATTCTTTTAGTATTCCTAGAAGTTTACAGTTTCTTCAGGACGGTTTGGATAAAGGTTTGTCTGCAAGTACTTTGAAGGGACACATTTCTACTTTTTCTGTTTTATTTCATAGAAAGATTGCTAAACTTCCTGATATTCACTGTTTTGTTCAGGCGTTGGTTCATATCAAGCCTGTTATTAAGTCTATTTCTCCTCTATGGAGTCTTAATTTGGTTTTGAAGGTTTTGCAGGATCCTCCTTTTGAGCCTATGCATACTTTGGATATTAAAATACTTTCTTGTAAAGTATTGTTCCTTTTGGCTATCTCTTCTGCAAGAAGAGTTTCTGAATTGTCTGCTCTCTCATGTGAGTCTCCTTTTTTGATTTTCCATCAGGATAAAGCTGTTTTGAGGACTTTGTTTAAATTTCTTCCTAAGGTTGTGAATTCTAACATTAGTAGGGAAATTGTTGTTCCTTCCTTGTGTCCGAATCCTAAGAATTTGCTTGAAAAATAATTACTCTTTAGATGTGGTAAAGGCTTTGAAATACTATATTGAGGCTACTAAGGATTTCAGGAAGACTTTTAGTCTATTTATTGTCTTTTCTGGTTCTAGGAAAGGTCAGAAAGCCTCTGCCATTTCTTTGGCATCTTGGTTAAAGCTTTTGATTCACAAGGCTTATTTGGAGATAGGACAGTCTCCACCTCAGAAAATTACAGCTTATTCTACTTGATCAGTTGCCACTTCTTGGGCTTTTAAGAATGAAGCTTCAGTTGATCATATTTACAAAGCAGCAACTTGGTCTTCTTTGCATACATTAACTAAATTTTACCATTTCAATGTATTTGCTTCTTCTGAAGCAGTCTTTGGTAGAAAAGTTCTTCAGGCAGCTGTTTCTGTTTGATTCTTCTGTTTATAAGAACTTATTTTTTTGGTTTAATTTCTCAGAGGAAATAGCTGTTTTTATTTTATCCCTCCCTCTCTAGTGACTCTTCTGTGGACTTCCACATCTTGGGTATTTTATCCCATACGTCACTAGCTCATGGACTCTTGCCATTTACATGAAAGAAAACATAATTTATGAAAGAACATACCTGATAAATTATTTTCTTTCATAATGGCTAGAGTCCATGAGGCCCATCCTGTTTTGGTGGTTATTTTTTTTGTATAAAAGCACAATATTATTTTCTAGTTCCTCTTTTTTTGTATGCCTTTTTTACTCCTTTTTACACCTCACTACTTGGCTATACATTAAACTGAAGTATGTGTGGGTTGGGAGGTGTATTTATAGGCATTTTGATGTGTTGGAAACTTTGCCCCTCCTGGTAGGAATGTATATCCCATAAGTCACTAACTCATGGACTCTTGCCATTATGAAATAAATTACTTTATCAGGTAATTTCTTACATAAATTATGTTTTTGTTTACCAAATTTAGCTGCCCTGTTATTTGTAGAACTTTGTACACTGCCAGTTTTGTTGTTTTATTTTCAGGTGAAGAAAGAAGAGATGCAATCCTGTTCAGTAGAGTATACTCACGTATTTGGTTTAGCCTCCCATTCACCCCCCAAACAAAAAACATCAATGTATTATGCAGGTCTACAGGTACATATAAAACCTTCCTGGGGTTACACTCTAGGATTTTTGGAGTGTGGTTTTACTTTTGAGGGGTGTTTTTCTGACTACCCTGTCTATTTTTAACACTTGACAAATAAGGCAAGTATTATAACGGATTTTCCAGCATTTGATTCATTGCAGGATATCAATCTACTGCTCATTTGAAAGCCTGATTAGTTTATTGCTGTTTCATAGCCACCTTCAGCATTACCAGTTGTATGGTCATCTGTATTAGGGGTTGGCTAGTAGGCAAGTATTAGGTCGGTGGTTGATTCATCGATTTATATCACTAAATGGTTTAATCAATTCAGTCATGAGAAGCTCTAGCTCGATCAGGTCAAATATTCCATTGTATTATGGGGACTTTTATTTATATATATATATAGTTATATATATATATATATATATATATATATATATATATATATATATATATAGTTGCAGGGACGGGTGCACTATCACAAACAGTGTTCAATAGCCAGGGTGCTGAATGTAGGATGAAATACAGTAGATAGAAGACAGCACTCACTGGACTTAAATAATGCATTAAATGTTTTTAATTAAGTGACGTTTCGGGGAATGCTCCCCTTCATATATATATTTATTTGTTTGTTCATAGCCTTCATATTTTTAGATTATTGTCATATATTTAATTCATGAATTGATAAACCTTATTTCTTGTCACAGAATGATATATGTACTAGTTATCCTAGTAACCATTGTCCCCCAGATAAAGCCAAAACGTGACCTCCTCCGTATCAGGATTGAAAGTGAATGAAAATTTGATCCTGAAGTTGTAGTTAAAATTTCCAGGTTTTGTTATTTTGGAGCAGTCCAGAGATGCAAACATTGAAAAAGCTTGAGTTTATTTACCTGGTCTTCATTGCTGTAGCCTATCATAGGCTAGAATTAATGAGCTGATGCACTGGTCTAACCAGTCACTGTGTAGCATGCTGTAGGGTCAAATAAGCTCCAGCCTCTTTTGGTGGACAGTGGAAAAATCACATATTTCTGATGTAAATTACAGAATAAGACAAAATAAATAATGGATATGCACTGCAAATTTTACTTTATTTTAGTTAATTAAACTTTTTTGGTGGGTGTTAAACGAGTTTGAAACGGTGCTCCTTAAGTAAAAACAAATCTGCTAAATCAAAGTAACAGATTGTGTAAAAAAAACAGTAAACAACATACAAATTTGCTTGCAAAATGAGCTCTTAAAATTCTCAATGTAGCACTGCCCTCATGTTGACGAGGAAGCTGACACGTTGGTAACCTAAGTTGCTTTCTTTCCTAAGCATGGGCAAAATGGACTTCCTGTTTCTCTAGTATTCACTGAATAATAAACCAGCTCATGTTGCTCTGTAAGATTTCTGACATCAAGCTAGATAAGATTCCTGTAGAGATCTCCAGCCCCCTTGTGGGGCTGTGACAGGAAGTAATGGACACTGAACAAATTATGTTTTAAAAAAAAAAGGGATAGGATGCTAATAGTAAAATGCACCAATAAACATCTAATGCTCTAAGAAAAGAAAATGCACATCAAAAGTTAAAGGGACATAATGCTCATATGCTAAATCACTTGAAACTGATGCAGTATAACTGTAAAAAGCTGACGGGAAAATATCACCTGAGCATCTCTATGTAAAAAAGGAAGATTTCTTTCATGTAATTAGCAAGAGTCCATGAGCTAGTGACGTATGGGATATACATTCCTACCAGGAGGGGCAAAGTTTCCCAAACCTCAAAATGCCTATAAATACACCCCCTCACCACACCCACAAATCAGTTTTACAAACTTTGCCTCCTATGGAGGTGGTGAAGTAAGTTTGTGCTAGATTCTACGTTGATATGCGCTCCGCAGCAGGTTGGAGCCCGGTTTTCCTCTCAGCGTGCAGTGAATGTCAGAGGGATGTGAGGAGAGTATTGCCTGTTTGAATTCAATGATCTCCTTCTACGGGGTCTATTTCATAGGTTCTCTGTTATCGGTCGTAGAGATTCATCTCTTACCTCCCTTTTCAGATCGACGATATACTCTTATATATATACCATTACCTCTGCTGATTTTCGTTTCAGTACTGGTTTGGCTTTCTACAAACATGTAGATGAGTGTCCTGGGGTAAGTAAGTCTTATTTTCTGTGACACTCTAAGCTATGGTTGGACACTTTTTTAATAAAGTTCTAAATATATGTATTCAAACATTTATTTGCCTTGACTCAGGATGTTCAACATTCCTTATTTTCAGACAGTCAGTTTCATATTTGGGATAATGCATTTGAATCAATCATTTTTCTTACCTTAAAAATTTGACTTTTTTTCCCTGTGGGCTGTTAGGCTCGCAGGGGCTGAAAATGCTTCATTTTATTGCGTCATTCTTGGCGCGGACTTTTTTGCCGCAAAAAATCTTTTCTGTTTCCGGCGTCATACGTGTCGCCGGAAGTTGCGTCATTTTTTGACGTTCTTTTGCGCCAAAAATATCGGCGTTCCGGATGTGGCGTCATTTTTGGCGCCAAAAGCATTTAGGCGCCAAATAATGTGGGCGTCTTATTTGGCGCTAAAAAAATATGGGCGTCGCTTTTGTCTCCACATTATTTAAGTCTCATTTTTCATTGCTTCTGGTTGCTAGAAGCTTGTTCCTTGGCATTTTTTCCCATTCCTGAAACGGTCATTTAAGGAATTTGATCAATTTTGCTTTATATGTTGTTTTTTCTCTTACATATTGCAAGATGTCTCACGTTGCATCTGAGTCAGAAGATACTTCAGGAAAATCGCTGTCTGGTGCTGGAACTACCAAAGCTAAGTGTATCTGCTGTAAACTTTTGGTAGCTGTTCCTCCAGCTGTTGTTTGTATTAATTGTCATGACAAACTTGTTAATGCAGATAATATTTCCTTTAGTAAAGTACCATTACCTGTTGCAGTTCCATCAACATCTAATGTTCAGAGTGTTCCTGATAACATAAGAGATTTTGTTTCTGAATCCATCAAGAAGGCTATGTCTGTTATTCCTCCTTCTAGTAAACATAAAAAATCTTTTAAAACTTCTCTTTATACAGATGAATTTTTAAATGAACATCATCATTCTGATTCTAATGACTCTTCTGGTTCAGAGGATTCTGTCTCAGAGGTTGATGCTTATAAATCTTCATATTTATTTAAAATGGAATTTATTCGTTCTTTACTTAAAGAAGTACTAATTGCTTTAGAAATTGAGGATTCTGGTCCTCTTGATACTAAATCTAAACGTTTAGATAAGGTCTTTAAATCTCCTGTGGTTATTCCAGAAGTTTTTCCTGTTCCTGGTGCTATTTCTGAAGTAATTTCCAGAGAGTGGAATAATTTGGGTAATTCATTTACTCCTTCTAAACGTTTTAAGCAATTATATCCTGTGCCATCTGACAGATTAGAATTTTGGGACAAAATCCCTAAAGTTGATGGGGCTATTTCTACCCTTGCTAAACGTACTACTATTCCTATGGCAGATGGTACTTCGTTTAAGGATCCTTTAGATAGGAAAATTGAATCCTTTCTAAGAAAAGCTTATCTGTGTCCAGGTAATCTTCTTAGACCTGCTATATCATTGGCTGATGTTGCTGCAGCTTCAACTTTTTGGTTGGAAACTTTAGCGCAACAAGTAACAGATCATGATTCTCATAATATTATTATTCTTCTTCAGCATGCTAATAATTTTATCTGTGATGCCATTTTTGATATTATCAGAGTTGATGTCAGGTTTATGTCTCTAGCTATTTTAGCTAGAAGAGCTTTATGGCTTAAAACTTGGAATGCTGATATGTCTTCTAAATCAACTCTACTTTCCCTTTCTTTCCAGGGTAACAAATTATTTGGTTCTCAGTTGGATTCTATTATCTCAACTGTTACTGGTGGGAAAGGAACTTTTTTACCACAGGATAAAAAATCTAAGGGTAAAAACAGGGCTAATAATCGTTTTCGTTCCTTTCGTTTCAACAAAGAACAAAAGCCTGATCCTTCTTCCTCAGGAGCAGTTTCAGTTTGGAAACCATCTCCAGTCTGGAATAAATCCAAGCCTTCTAGAAAAGCAAAGCCAGCTTCTAAGTCCACATGAAGGTGCGGCCCTCATTCCAGCTCAGCTGGTAGGGGGCAAGTTACGTTTTTTCAAAGAAATTTGGATCAATTCTGTTCACAATCTTTGGATTCAGAACATCGTTTCAGAAGGGTACAGAATTGGTTTCAAGATAAGACCTCCTGCAAAGAGATTTTTTCTTTCCCGTGTCCCAGTAAATCCAGTGAAAGCTCAAGCATTTCTGAAATGTGTTTCAGATCTAGAGTTGGCTGGAGTAATTATGCCAGTTCCAGTTCTGGAACAGGGGCTGGGGTTTTATTCGAATCTCTTCATTGTACCAAAGAAGGAGAATTCCTTCAGACCAGTTCTGGATCTAAAAATATTGAATCGTTATGTAAGGTTACCAACATTCAAAATGGTAACTGTAAGGACTATCTTGCCTTTTGTTCAGCAAGGGCATTATATGTCCACAATAGATTTACAGGATGCATATCTGCATATTCCGATTCATCCAGATCACTATCAGTTCCTGAGATTCTCTTTCCTGGACAAGCATTACCAGTTTGTGGCTCTGCCGTTTGGCCTAGCTACAGCTCCAAGAATTTTTACAAAGGTTCTCGGTGCCCTTCTGTCTGTAATCAGAGAACAGGGTATTGTGGTATTTCCTTATTTTGACGATATCTTGGTACTTGCTCAGTCTTTACATTTAGCAGAATCTCATACGAATCGACTTGTGTTGTTTCTTCAAGATCATGGTTGGAGGATCAATTCACTAAAAAGTTCATTGATTCCTCAGACAAGGGTAATCTTTCTGGGTTTCCAGATAGATTCAGTGTCCATGACTCTGTCTTTGACAGACAAGAGACGTCTAAAATTGATTTCAGCTTGTCGAAACCTTCAGTCACAATCATTCCCTTCGGTAGCCTTATGCATGGAAATTCTAGGTCTTATGACTGCTGCATCGGACGCGATCCCCTTTGCTCGTTTTCACATGCGACCTCTTCAGCTCTGTATGCTGAATCAATGGTGCAGGGATTACACAAAGATATCTCAATTAATATCTTTAAAACCGATTGTACGACACTCTCTGACGTGGTGGACAGATCACCATCGTTTAATTCAGGGGGCTTCTTTTGTTCTTCCGACCTGGACTGTAATTTCAACAGATGCAAGTCTTACAGGTTGGGGAGCTGTGTGGGGATCTCTGACGGCACAAGGAGTTTGGGAATCTCAGGAGGTGAGATTACCGATCAATATTTTGGAACTCCGTGCAATTTTCAGAGCTCTTCAGTCTTGGTCTCTTCTGAAGAGAGAATCGTTCATTTGTTTTCAGACAGACATTGTCACAACTGTGGCATACATCAATCATCAAGGAGGGACTCACAGTCCTCCGGCTATGAAAGAAGTATCTCGAATTCTGGTTTGGGCGGAATGCAGCTCCTGTCTAATCTCTGCGGTTCATATCCCAGGTATAGACAATTGGGAAGCGGATTATCTCAGTCGCCAAACATTGCATCCGGGCGAATGGTCTCTTCACCCAGAGGTATTTCTTCAGATTGTTCAAATGTGGGAACTTCCAGAAATAGATCTGATGGCGTCTCATCTAAACAAGAAACTTCCCAGGTATCTGTCCAGATCCCGGGATCCTCAGGCGGAGGCAGTGGATGCATTATCACTTCCTTGGAAGTATCATCCTGCCTATATCTTTCCGCCTCTAGTTCTTCTTCCAAGAGTAATCTCCAAGATTCTGAAGGAATGCTCGTTTGTTCTGCTGGTAGCTCCGGCATGGCCTCACAGGTTTTGGTATGCGGATCTTGTCCGGATGGCCTCTTGCCAACCGTGGACTCTTCCGTTAAGACCAGACCTTCTGTCGCAAGGTCCTTTTTTCCATCAGGATCTCAAATCCTTAAATTTAAAGGTATGGAGATTGAACGCTTGATTCTTGGTCAAACAGGTTTCTCTGACTCTGTGATTAATACTATGTTACAGGCTC